>NW_027368153.1:0-51915 GCF_046119375.1 Phyllobates terribilis
CAATGGGCTCCTCGCGAGGCTTATGCCGTTGACAAAGGCTTCCAATTTGAGGAATGCCAATGCATATGGCCCAACAAACAATGATACGGTGGGTGGGCCGTGGTCGTGGCCGTTGGCCGTGGCCATGGTGGGCCATGGCGGTCGAGGTGGCCGAGGAGGTCGTGGAGGCCGTGGACGCCGCGAAGTTCGTGGTAATCATGGTCAAGGCGACTACAAATACCATGGTAACCAGAATTTTAAGGGGAATGGTAAGCAATAGGTCCAGATGGGTCATAAAGGACCCTCCCATAAGGCAAAATCTACTTGCCACAAATGTGGCACGACTGGTCATTGGGCTAGAGAATGTAATGTGGCTCCACATCTTGTAAAATTATACCAAGGTGAAAAGAGCAAAGGAAAGGCCATAGAAACCAATCTCATTGAAAGTGCGGGTGTAAGTAATGCACACCTGAACAGCCAAAGATGATGGTCAATTTCTCGACTTTGAGCATATTGATGATTTTTCCGTATGAAACATTGAAATATATATGTAATTTCAAAACTTTTCCTTCGCACTATGTTTTTCCACTTATGTATTTTTCTTCAAAGCTTTGTAAGATTGGTGATTGATGTGTAAAATATATGAAGTTCTTTTCTTATTACTACTTGACAACTCTTTCTATATCTATCTTAGAAAGGATGAACTCATCTAAAGTGATACTCGATGTGAAGGAGCAATGTCTTCTAGACTGTGCAACGACGCACACCATCTTGAGAAACAAAGAGTACTTACTCACTTGAAAGCCTATGAAGGCAATGTCACCACAATATCGGGTGCATCTAAACTCATAGAAGGCTCTGGAAGAGCAATTGTTATACTCCCAAGAGGAACAAAATTTATCATAAATGATGCATTATACTCTAGTAAATCTCGAAGAAACTTATTGAGTTTCAAGGATGTGCATCATAATGGATTTCATATGGAAACCATGAATCAAAATGGGAAAGAATATATGTGCATCATAAGATATGAATCTGGTCGAAAGCAGATCCTTGAAAGGATGTCAGGACATACCTCCGGATTATATTATACATATATTTATCCGTGTGAGGTCAATGCAACAATAAATAAGAGGTCATTTGACCAAACAACTTTCACCTTGTTGCATGACCGTTTGGGTCATCCAGGTCAACAATGATGCATAAATCATAAAGAACTCACTTGGAAAACCCATTAAAGGACATTAAGCTCCTATCGTCCAGTGACTTTAATTGCAGTGCTTGCTCACTCGGAAAACTTATTATAAGACCTTCCAGAAAACAAAATAGCAAGGTGAGACACCTGCATTTCTGGAAAGAATCCAAGGGGATATATGTGGACCGATTGCTCCACCATGTGGACCATTTCAATATTTTATGGTGCTAATTGATGCATCCACACGTTGGTCATATGTAAGCCTGTTATCAACAAGAAATGTTGCATTTGCTAAGCTACTTGCTCAAATAATCCGACTGAGGGGCACAGTTCTCGGATTATACAATAAAGAAAATTCGGCTTGATAATGCAGGCGAATTCACATCTCAAACTTTCAATGACTATTGTATGTCAATTGGGATTAATGTAGAGCATCCAGTAGCTCATGTTCACACACAAAATGGTCTGGCTGAATCCTTGATAAAGAGATTACAATTAATTGCCAGACCATTACTAATGAAATCGAGATTACCAGTGTCAGCATGGGACATGCTATATTGCATGCAACAGCTTTGGTTTTGGCTAAGACCAAGTGCAAACCATGAATATTCCCCACTGCATTAGTACATGGTAAGGAGCCAAACATTTCACATCTAAAGGTATTTGGATGTGCTATTTATGGTTCCTATTGCTCCACCTTTGCGTACAAAGATGGGTCCACAAAGAAGACTGGGAATTTATGTTGGTTTCGAATCACCCTCGATTATTAAATATCTCGAACCAACAACAGGTGATTTATTTACAGCAAGGTTTGCTGATTGCCATTTTGATGAAACTATATTCCCTATGTTCGGGGGAGAAAACACTGGTGTGAATGCACATGGAAAAGAAATCACATGGAATGCAATAGCATTATCTAACCTTGATCCGAGAACAAAGATGTGTGAACAAGAAATACAACAGGTCATTCATTGCAAAATGTTGCAAATCAATTACCAGATGCATTCATCGACTCAAAGAAAGTGACTAAATCGCGTATACCTGCAGCAAATGCACCTGAAAGAATTGAAATACCCGTCGGACAGGCCAGAGGCTTCCATTGAAATGAGTCTACAACACGCCGAAAGCGTGGTAGGCCACCGGGTTCAAAGGACTTGAAACCAAGAAAGTCAAAGAAACCTAAGGGTATAGTAGAAAATGTCACAATAGCTTATGAGAAAGATGGTGAAGAAAAGGAGATTGAAAATGAAATTATCTCACAAGGAAATGACATCCTAGATAATGATCGAAAAATCGATAATTATGAGATCTCCATAAACTATGTATACACGGGTAAAAATGGAATAGGAAAGATGTCATTGTTGATGATATATTCGCCTACTCCGTAGCTATAGATGTTATGTCTGAAGATCAGGACATTGATCCAAAATCGATCGATGAATGTCGTCAAAGGAATGATTGGCCAAAATGGAAAGATGCATACAGGCGGAACTAAGATCGCTTGAGAAGCGAGAAGTTTTGGCCATGTGGTCCATACACCAAAGGGCGTAAAGCCCGTGGGTTATAAATGGGTTTTCGTGATAAAACGAAATGAGAATAATGAAGTTGTCAGATATAAGGCAAGACTTGTTGCCCAAGGTTTCTCGCAAATTCCTGGAATCGATTATGATGAAACATACTCTCCTGTAGTTGATGCAACTACATTGAGATTTCTCATTGGCATGAGCGTATTTGAGAAATTACATATGCGTCTTATGGACGTTGTGACTGCATACTTATATGGTTCACTTGATACAGATATCTATATGAGAGTTCCAGAAGGAATAAAATTGCCTGACAACTCTAAACCTCCCGAATTATTCTCTATAAAGCTAAGGAGGTCGTTGTATGGATTAAAACAATCTGGAAGGATGTGGTACAACCGTCTTAAAGAATATCTTGTGAAGGAAGGGTATAAGAACGATGCCATATGTCCATGTGTTTTCATCAAGCGATCCAAAAAAGGATTTTCCATCATAGCAGTCTATGTTGATGACTTGAACATTGTTGGAACTTCTCATGAAATTCACGAGACTGCAAAATATCTAATGAAAAGAATTCGAGATGAAAGATCTCGGTAAAACTAAGCTTTGCCTTGGTTTACAAATTGAGCATTTGGATGGTGGAATATTTGTCCATCAGTCTAATTACACTGAAAAGATCTTGAGGAGATTCAAACATGGATAAAGCACATCCCCTGAGCTCTCCCATGGATATTAGATCCCTTAATGTTGATAAGGATCAGTTCGCCCTAGAGAAGAAGACGAAGAAGTTCTCGGTCCTGAAGTACCATATCTAAGTGATATCGGTGCTTTGATGTATTTAACCAACAATACAAGACAAGATATTGCTTTGTTAGTAAATTTCTTCTCCAGATTTAGTTCCACCCCTACAAGGAGACATTGGAATGGGATCAAACACATATTTCGCTATCTGCGAGGCACACATGATTTGGGATTATTCAACCGTACCCAAAGAAATGTCATCCTTGCTGGATATGCAGATGCAGGTTACTTATCTAACCCACATAAGGCAAATCTCAAAATGGTTATGTGTTCACATATGGAGGCACAAGCATATCATGGAGATCGAATAAGCAAACAGTGACAGCAACATCATCAAGTCAAGCGGAGCTGATTGCATTGTATGATGCAGAGGGAGAGTGCGTGGCATTACGAGCAATGATCACATTCATCCAGAAGTATGTGGAATGAGGCCCGGCACCTATGGGCCCACAGTTTTATATGAAGACAACTCAGCATGCGTTGCTCAGATGAAGAAGGGCTACATCAAGGGAGATCGCACAAAACATATTTTACCCAAATTCTTCTCTACTCATGAACTAGATGAAGCTGGAGAAATCAACATTCAACAGATCCGATCAAATTGATAATTTGGCTGATATGTTCATGAAGTCATTAAACCCCAAGAAGTTTACTGAGCTAGTATCCAAGATTGGAATGTGAAGGCTCAGAGACATTCGTTGATCTCAGGGGGAGCATCATACGCGCTGCACTATTTTTCCCTTCGGTTAAGCTTTTATCCTACAAGGTTTTGCTTGACAAGGTTTTAATGAGGTGGCACCGAGGCATATAATGGGATTCATAGTTGTACTCTTTTTCCTTCGATCAGGTTTTTATCCCACTGTGTTTTTCCTGACAAGGTTTTAACGAGGCAACATACATTCATATCCCACATCAGTTCGAAGGTGAATATTCAAGGGGGGTGTTATGAATAATGCAAAAACTAGTTCAATATCAAGTGCATTTATTTCGCTTGCATGAGTTAGATCAAACATCTAGAAGTTCATGTTCAAGGTTTGAAAAATGAGATGTATAATTAAGGTAAATAGTTTGTGAATTATTCACCTTCTTAACTCTTCTTCACTTTACATTTAAGATGATGTAAATTAGTCAAGAATTAGGTGATCTCCTTAGCCTATAAATAGAGGCATTCTTCATTGTAAATTGCACACACAAAATAAGAGCAAGAATACCTTTTCTAAGATCTTAATCTCTCTCTTCTTCTCTTAATATTAAAGTTCTTTTTAAGTGGTTCTTTTATAAAGATTAAGTCTTCTTGTCTTAATCATCTCCCAATCAAGATTAAGGCACTTTGTCTTAGTCATATCACAACAGTTTACAATATTTGATTGTTTTTTTATTTTAACCCTTTTTCCCGAGCCTATCGTATATCTTCCAAACAACTTCGTATATTCAATTTCCCCTTCTATTTTTGTTAGTGTTTCTAAAAATGGCAGCCATTAGCAACTAATTGAACACCAGTTGTCACTAGGTACACCATCAACGGTCAGTTACCAACCAGTCATCCACCAATGCATAAACCGTAATTTTTACTTTACCCTAGCTATATAGACGAGGATCAGTGGGACTCTTTCCTTACAAATAGATTGTTGAGTTCAATGTTCCCGAAATGATTGTTGTTGCCAAGATGACCAATTTTCCGATCTAGGTAGATCCAAATCAATTCCTTGTATCTTCTATCTATTTCCCCTCTTTTCACTTTCTTATATCCCGATTCTGATTAGGCGACACTGTGCATGTTAACGGAGTAGGAAAGTTGGAGCGTCATTGAATGGGCTCATTTAGCAAGGAGTCGTTACAGGTGGAAGTCTTGGCGATAGGTTATGTAAAGTTGATGGGAGGATATAAGCAATAGTTGAAGATTGTACATGAGGAAGGATTGATAGTTAAAACGAGTTAGATGTCTTCCAAATAGAGTTTCTTAATATTTAAAATTTTAAGTGAAAAAAATATCTTATAAATGATGAGTGAAGTAATCCAAGTAGACTCTAAATTCCACTCATAGGAAATGAATTCTTAGTTCCTTAGATTAAGCGCTTTCACAATCCAACAATGACTATTGATGAACAATGATTTTTGCTCGATCATTTTATAGGCAAACAAAAGCGCGTTGATGCAAAGTTTATGAGACAGGAAAGCTGACCAATTATTAAGCCTGACTTCCTAAAACCTAACTAGCAGAAATATAAGGAAAGTAAGAGTCGCATCACATAAGAGACTTATCAATTTTTGCAAGATTTCTACTAAACAAATCAATTAATAATAAAGGGGTGTTATAATAGTTTCAGTAGAAAAAAGGTAATATCAAGTAATTAATATATGGAATAAGCCTTAGTAAAGTTGCATTTCAGTATTCAACGATGATGATGATCATAGAAAATCCAAGATTAAACCTTTTTGCAAGTTATTCCTATTCTTATACGAAAATAACTAGGACCTCAAACAGAGCATACTAATATTGTCTTAATTAGTTAGCCACGACGAATGACTATGATTCAAAATAAAGAAGGTATTAATGTGAAGACCCCAGGATATAGAAATTAAAAAGCGGCTATCCTATAATTCAATTCTCTATATACAAATCCTAGCTCAAATAGATACTAGAATAATATGTTCGCTTCAAAGGAAGAGAATGTAATAAACAACACAATCTATCCCAGCATTATGAAATAATCAATTATATCATAGGGATGAATCTAAAACTCAAATTCAATCACATTCTAATCAAGAGAAAAATGTACAACATTAGCATGAACTAGGGGGTGAGCAGTCGGATCAGCCCGACACAACCCGACTTGATCTAACATAGTCCAGTTTCTAATTTTTAAGTGGAAAATAATTGTGTATAGCTTTGAAAAAAATTTAAGTTGGATTTACTATCCACAGTGTTGGATCGACGGTAGCTTCATCACAAATCAGTTTCTATAACTTGGAATTTGATTAATTACGGAAGAAAGAAGCTAACAATGAAGAACGAGAAATACTCAAGCTCGATGAGAACTTTTGACTCCAAATGAGTCTAGGATAAAACTCACAACTAATTGTATTAATCAAAGGTCGCTTACAATGTTATTTACAAAGGAAACTCACAATTCTCTCACTAGAACTTGTGAATTGTATTACTCAAAGGAAGCTCTTCTTCCAAAAGCTCTTCTTGTCGGAAAAGGGAGTGATGATTTGATCTGGTGGATGTGCGTCTTCTGCTGATAATTTCTCGTGACCAAAGATAATATTATCAAGCAAAGTTGGAGTATCTGAGAGGACGAGGCAGCTGAAGACTTGTTGAAGCGGGAGGAAGGGTCGCTAAGGGCATTGAAACCTTGGGAGGTCTCCCTTGAACCTTTGGAGGTCGCCCTGGACCCTCATTTGGTTCTTGATGAGGCTGCTAGGAGGGGCGTTGAAGAAGAAGAGGGGGTTAAATTAACGGGATGAGAGCCCGCGTTAGCAATGGGGAGTCCCGCTTCAACTTCAGCGTGACTAGGACCTCTATACTTGGGAGCTCGACTTTAGGGGTCTCTTCCTATGGATCTTCATGAACATCGACTTGAGCTAGATCTGTGGTAGGGCCGTCTTCTTGAGCGCCATCATGATGGGATGAGGGAGCTTGGTGTGTTTCCTCATCATCATCAATCTCAGTTTCAGAAAGAGTAGCTGAGGAGGTATGATGAAGAGGACGTTGTTGAGTAGGGGCCTCAATTGGATCAGCTTCATCGTCAGAGTCCTCTGAAATGGGCTGCTCAACGAATGTCATGTGTATGCTCTCCTCAACTCTCTTGCTCCTTTTGTTCAGCACCTGTACGCTTTACTAGAGGGAGAATAGTCAAGAAAAACAGCTTCATCGTGATGTGCATCAAACTTACCCAAGCTATCATTACCATTATTATACACGTAGCATTTACACCCATATACACACAAATGTGAAACATTTGGTGTCTTGCCCTTGAGTAGCTCATATGGTGTCCTTATCCAGAATTTGCCTTACAATGGCTCGATTGATTAGATAGCAAGTTGTGCCTACAGCTTCAGCCCAATAGTGTTGAGGATCCCACTAGCTATAAGCATGGTTCTGGCCATCCTCTTTCAGCATCCTGTTTTCCTTTCCACCACTCTATTTTGTTGAGGAGTTCTTGGAGCTGAGAAGTTAAGGTCGATGCCCATTTCGCTGCAGAATGTTAGAAAATTCCCATTCTCGAAATCCATCTCATGATCTGAACTAATGGAACAGAAAGGAGATCTAGGGTATTTTCAAGAAGTAGGACTAAAGATGAGAACTCTTCAAAAGATTCATCTTTAGTTCTAAGGAAAAGCGTCCATGTAAAGCGAGAAAAGCCATCAACTAGCACATAGATATAGCGATTACCTCATGTGATTTGGACTAGAAGAGGACCACAAAGGTCCATGTGAAGTAGCTCAAGGGGTCGCTTGGTGGTAACTACCTTCTTTGGGGAAGCTAAACACTAACGAGTGATCTTAGAGTGTGCGCACTCAGAGCAATGTTTCATAGAATCTGGCTTTATCTCTAGGAGCCTCTGACGAGCTCCCTTGTTTGAAGATTCTGTAGGAGATGCAACCTGGCATGTCCAAGACGTTTATACCATAGGTTTGATTGCTCTTGATTGTTCTTAGAAGGAGTAAAAAGATGGTCAAACAAATATGTGTTATCAAACCCTCTTACCTTCATTATTACCTCAGCGAGGGTTGTGAAATGCTTGGACAAGGACTCGATCATCTCCCTCAGCGATGGTCCTCATTCTTCGGTTGGTATAGCGCACGGTACTGATTGTTGAATTGACGGCCTGTTCTGCGCCCCAGATGAATCTCCCCATCGAAATCCGGGATGGTCATTCCCTCTCGGATTGTAGTTTCCCTCTCGCTGGTTGTAATTATTATTGTTGTTCTCGAAGCGAGGTCGGGGAGGTCCGAATCCTCCTCACAGCATGCACCTCCGTGATAGTCTGGTCCTGGAGCTGTGGACACATATCGGTGGGATGAGTCTCGTCTGCACAAATACCGCAACTCTCACAGGCTTCGCATTACCAATGGCGAGGTTCTTTATCATACTCTTGAGCTCGGCTATCTCGCTCTTCCATTCCGGTTCTCCGGAGCTCACAACATTGGCTCCCTTTCGTGCATACGTTCTTCCGAAGCTCCTCGTACCCTCGGCAATCTCGTTCAATCGCGCTCTGGCTTCGGCGGGAGTCAAATTCAGCACGCTCCCGTTACACGCAGCATCCACCAATCGTCTCTCATTATCTAACAACCCATTATAGAGGTGGGTTACCAAGTCCTTCTCCTCAAACCCGTGAAATGGGCAGCTCGCACACAGTCTCGCGAACCTCTCCACATAGTCATATAACGTCTCAGCGTCCTGCTGTTCCACCATTGTTATCGCCCTTTTCAATGCAACCGCCTTTTTGGACGGGAAATAATTGTTGAGGAAGGCTTTGTGAAGCTTCTCCCATGTGTCGATACTTCCGTTGGGAAGCAAGTAATACCACTGTCGCGCGCTGTCTTTCAGCGTAAGACCGAAGGCTCTCATCTTGATTTGCTTGTCGGTGACGTTGTTTGGTCTGCTGCAGCTGTAGATGTCATGGAACTCACTTAAATACGTAATTGGCTCTTCCCCAGCTGATCCATGAAATTTCGGCAACAAGTTAATGAAGCCGGTCTTAAGTTCGAACGTGACGCCGGTATTCAGGGCAGGTGGCGTCACTCCTAAATGTTGTTGCGTCAGATCTGGGTCTATAAGCTCTCACAACGTTCTGGCCGCCATTGATTCGATTACTAAATTCTGTAGAGATAGTCGTAGATTGCGTAGATGCACCCGCTCTATCTCTAGAATTAAATCAAGCAATTTTGAATTAGTGGCTTGTGTGTGAACTATAAGATAGGTCCACACCAAGATAACACAAATAGAAGAAAACTATGACAGTTGGCTCCCCGGAAACGGCGCCAAAATATGACAAGCGTTTTACCGGTCGTTGGTCCTGTCAAAGATATATCCAACTACATATCCACTAGTGAAGCGGTAAGTCGGAGTCGATTCCTCAGGGAGCCACAACAATAGTTTATTTCAATTGTGTTATCAATAGTAACAAAAGGGGGTTTTCGGTTTGGAAATTTATCGAAAACAATAGTAACTAAATGCGTTGGATTTGTTAAACTTATAATGATGGAAAGCTCAATCTTTCAGTCTTAGCACATTATTCTTATGGAAAGTTGATCATCAAATTCTAATAAAGTTATGTTCTTTTAAATAAATAATCTAGTTGTCCTACTCTTTGTTCGTAAATAACAACTAGTCCAAATAGTCCTAGAAACCCTTGTTGTATGCAATAACCAAAGAAACCCTTGTTGTCGAGCTTATCCATGATTTTGTCAAGGTTAGTTGAAACATTTAAATCAAAGGGTTGCTTACTACATTTTCCTTTACATTGTTCGCAGAACTTTGTAACAACAACAGTTTCAACGTGCAACCTCTTAGACAATTCAATTGTTTAAGCTCTAAGTTCACTGGTTTTCTCATTGTACTCGGTAGCTTGAGACATAAGGGTATCATTGTCTTCTATCATCCCTTGAGGCAAGTTAATTAGCTCGTCTTTAGGTAAAATATTAAGTTTGATGGATGATCCTTGACTGGCTCATCATTGTCTGAGTCCTCCATTTCCATTAGACACTTGTTTTGCTTGTCCTCACCTACATCAAGCTCATCGTCAGAATTGCCTCATTCGGTGAAGAAGGATTTCTTTTGCTCTGCATTGCTTGTACTCGCATCTACCTTTGGGTTGGATAATGTCTTGGCTAGATGACTCTTTTGCTGACAATTATAGAAAACCACGTTGCTAAGGTTCCTCTTGGTGAGTTGCTCTTTCTTGAAGCTCCCTTTATTCTTCAAGAACTTCTTGACCATCTTGGTCATCATAGAACTGTCAGTATCCTCATCATCTTTAATGGAGGTATTGTTGTCCAATCTTTGAAGGACTTTTGTAAGATTCAGTGTTGTGCCCTTGGATTCCATCACGGAGTGCACTTGTTCTTGATCTTGGATCTCTTCGACTCTTCTAGCGAACATTGAGACTGGAAGTTCTTTGGTCTCTTTCGTCATCAGCATGATCTTTTTTGTAGTGTCATGCTTCTAATTGACGTTGTAGATGAAGGCTAATAAAAGCGTCAAAGCTTCTATGATAATTCCCGCGGAAGACATCTTGTCCGCAAGAACTTGGAAACGAGAGTGATAGCTAGATATTGATTCCGTTTCACCCATTTGAAATGATTGAAACTCACGTTATAGCTCAAACTTTCTATTATTCTACATGTCATCACTCCCTTGATGCATGTCAATTATCACCTTCCACATTTCTTGAGTCGTAGGCACGCTCATGATCTTGTCCATATCCTTGCGATAAAGGGAGCTCAAGATCAATTGCCTCGCCTTTGCATTTTTTCCATCATGACGTACTGACAGGCGTTTTACCGGTCGTTGGTCCTGTCAAAGATAAATCCAACTACATATCCACTAGTGAAGCGGTAAGTCGGAGTTGATTCCTCAGGGAGCCACAACGATAGTTTATTTCAATTGTGTTATGAATAGTAACAAAAAGGGTTTTTTGGTTTGGAAATTTATCGAAAACAATAGTAACTAAATGCGTTGGGTTTGTTAAACTTATAATGATGGAAAGCTCACTCTTTCAGTCTCAGCACATTATTCTTATGGAAAGTTGATCATCGAATTCTAATAAAGTTATGTTCTTTTAAATAAATAATCTAGTTGTCCTACTCTTTGTTCTTAAATAGCAACTAGTCCAAATAGTCCTAGAAATCCTTGTTGTAAGCAATAACCAAATAAATCCTAAGGTTCAACTACTCAACAACATAAAGATCAAAGATATGTAGGCCTATGCAATACCATTGGCAAATCAGCGATACTCGACACAGGTTTATAATCTCTACAAAAGAAGCACTCGCAAATAGTCTATGCTAATTCTGATTGCTACCTAAGAGACAAGACTTTTCAAATCGAATTATCAAGCCTAGCAGTATGACTGAATACTAATCAACCTAGTTGCAACCTAAATAAAATCAATACCAATCAATGACAATAAGCACAAGAGAAAATAAAACAATGCTAAAATTATTATTAGAACATAAACATAGAATTCACACAAACAATTCCTAGAACAATGGCCTCAACCTAAGAGTGAAATCGTAAGGACTTAGACAGACATAGCCAAGAGAAAGCTATACATAACTATGGATGAACTAACCATGGATGATGGTAGAAGATGGTAGAAAGGTGGCAGCTTTCCTCCTGGTTGCTGAATTTCTAAGAACTTGATTGTGAAAAGTGGCAAAAGAATAACTCACTGATTCTAACCTAAAACTAAGGGTTTATATAATACACAGCCTAAGAAATATAAAATAACTGAATTATAAAAGATAAAATGGGAAAAACTAATAAAAACTGATTAATTCTCGGGCTTAGATCTGCATTTTGGGTCGGGTCCGTCTAAAGTCGCGGTCGCTACTTTTCTCCAGTCTTCCAGAAACGGCTTCACTCTCGACCGCTACTTCATGGGTCGCGATTGCTACTTTCACTTCGAGGAAAAGTCTCGATCGAGATATTGTAGTCTCGACCGCGACATCTTCTTCGAGGGAAAATCTCGACCGAGACATATTCGTCTTGGCTCGTCTTCGTCTTGAAACCTTCTCTCAGACTGGTCTTCGTCTTCTGCAAGTTTCCGAGGCAGCTAGGCTTCGCCTCTCCGCTTCTCCATGGGTGTAGGTGTGGTCGTCTTCTCTCTAGCTCCGTCCCAAATGCACTAGAGGCGAGTACAAATAGGATCTCCATAATACAATACCACATAATAACGCTTAAGAGCATCCCGCGAATCTATAAGTGAACAATCATACCTGATTCCGGGAATACCACTCAATAAGCACCTAAACACCACTAATCCTAAGCTAATAGTTGCTAGTTACACCATATAATAAGCTCCTATCATGTACTCATTTGGACCCTAGGGCGTCTTTTGTTGCTATAGGAACCTTCTCATTACCCTTTTCAATAATCATCCGACATTGAAAGTCGGTTTGTTGAATGCAGTTCTTGGTCATCGCCATCCACCACTCTAGCTCTCCTTCAATGAGGATATGTGGCTTGTTGAGCGAGATTCCGAGGTGGTGCGAGTTGCTGATCTCTTTGTCTTGAGGCATTGTAATACCTGCTCTGATACCAATTGTTGGATCGAGGGTAGCTTCTTCACAAATTAAGTTTCTAGAACTTGAAATTTGATCAATTCCGGAATAAATAAGCTAAACAATTAAGAACAATAAATACTCAAACTCGATGAGAACCTTTGACTCCTAAAGAGTCTAGGATAAAACTCACCACTAATTGTATTACTCAAAGGTTGCTTAAAATGTGTTTTACAAAGGAAACTCACAATTCTCTCTCTAGAACTTGCGAATTCTCACCTCTTGTATAAACACTTCTCTCAAAGATACCATTACAGTTTCTCTCTTAGCTCTATTGTGATAGAAAAATCAGTAACCCGTTCCTAGTTCTAATTCTTCCTATTTATAGACAAAGCTACAAGGTAGTTTTACATACAAATGATTTACACAACGTGCCTTAATTCTTATTGGTCTACAAGAAGTCTATCTTGATTTTGTTGAGTGGAATGGACAAACGAATTACCAATTGAAATGTACTCAAGCTCGCTAACGGAATGCTTCAACGCGCTTGACATTAACTCCATTAACTCTACTAAATTAAAACATACTCAAGCTCGTTTCGTTACCAATTGAAACGTACTCAAGCTCGCTAACGTAAATCAAGATATCTTGATTTATGTTTACACCAATTGAAACTTCCATGAACTCTAACTAAAATAAGTGTTTAGTTATCCGCACTAGAAAAACTCTACGTAAAACTCAAAACTGCTTGATAACCATATATACCTATAAGATAATGAAAAGAGGCTATTAATAACCACTTAAAAAAACCCTAGAATCCATATCTTAAACTATATAATAAACGAATCCATAAAGCTAAAAAATTAACAGGAAAAAGTCTCGAAAAAGGATAGAAAATAAGGAAATTTTCGTCTTGAATGTGAGAAAATCTTAAACCTCCGTCGGAGGGCAAGCACCTAGCAGTGCTTGCAAGGATCAGCAAGCACTGCTAGGTGATTGGCGGCCGCCGCCGGTTTAACGTGAGAAAATCTTAAACCTCCGTCAGAGGGCGTCGAAAGTACATAGGTGGGCACCATAGAGAGATCAGTCCTCTCACTCCTTCAACTTCTTCTTGATATTCAATCAGCTCGACTTCGTCTTCACTTCTTCTCTTCTCTTCACTCTAATTCTTCATAAATGATCATAATAAGGTATAGATGGTCGTAAAGTGGTACGCACAAAATACACAATAATATAGCTCAATATAGCACTAAATAGATGCTAAAACTATGCTACTATAGCCGTCGTACAAGTCTACATAAAATCCTCCACACTTGAACTCTACTATTCTCGAGTGAAATCAGGGTACCACTCATCTCAAAATAATAATCATGTAGAACCCAGGTACAAATTTTCTCACTTAGAATCAATAAACAAAAAGCTCATTCATCAACCAACATATACATCAAATCCTTATACTCTATACATGAAATGCTCTCAATCTCATCAAATGTAATCACAATAAAAATATCATCGTGAAAAACTCATGTAACCATAATCATCATGCTTAACAAACATCCTAAATAATCTTCTCTAAAATAATATCAAAAATCAAAAACCTAACTCCATCTCTACTCATCTCAACTCCAAACACCAAATAATGTCCTACTCCACTAGATAATGCCCATCATAACAAACACAAATTCAACCACCATTTCCTTAAAATAGATTGCACAACATAACCACAACGATATGCATCCAACACCAGGAAAAGAAATCTAATCCTAGAATCTACTCCATACCATTATCAAATGTACATCAAAATTTCCAAAAGAAATAAGTGATAAAAACCACGTAGATATGCCATGCAAGCTCAAGAAAATCCATGAAACAGATATATCATGAATGCCCAAAATGAAAAGTAAAAATAAAATAGAAATTAATTTATATCTTATAGCTCCAAGTGAAACCCTAAACACTCATATACTTCATATACTTATGTCTCTGGTGCCAAAAATGTGAGAAGAAACATCCTAAGACACTAAAAAAATTTCCACTCCAATTCTTGCTGAATTGTCCTCTTAGGTTTTCACTTAAAACTAAAAAAAATCTCACTGACCTCACATCTCTCACAAATCTAGTATTTCCAAGCTAATGCCAGCCACATTACATTTGTTTTTTCCTGAGCATCGTAAAGGTTTTCACTCATACCATGATTTAATTTTGGCTCTTTACATTTTTTCCTCTTTTATTTATTTTTAAAAAAATTTAGATTTATAGAGAAACATAAATAGCAAATATAATCTACTTCACACACTTAAAATAAGCATTGTCCTCAAGATGAATATCTAATGAACAAGGGGGAAATAGAAAATATCAGTACTGCTGAGGTGGCAGTGGTGGATATCCTAGGTACTGGGACATAGTGAAACCATCCCAGTTCTGCATTTACTACATCATAACACTCATCTACTCATCATGCTAGGCCTAGTGAGTGTCCTGAAGCGCCATGAACTGGGCGTAGTGCTGATCCTAGATCGAAGTATACTCGATGAAGCGTTGATCCAGACTCTAGACTCTCTCGTAGGCATGCCTGGCATAATCAACATTTCATGGAACATGCACATGCTGAACAACATGAGGAACAAAAATCCCAGAAAACGCACACAAATCTTAATCCTTGTATCGGTTACTCGTAAACAGAAAAGGATCGGGTCTAGGAAGGTGAATACCATGCATTTTCCCGACACCGAAAACATAACAATGTGTATCACGCAGTTGTCTCCCATTCTCTCCCAACACATACTCCCGGTCACTATGTAGCATGTGGAAATCACTCATTTTTGGCATCGAACCGGAAGCGGCGGGAAACGAACTCCTCCTTAAAGCGTTCTAGCCCAAGATCATCTCCCATAAGTGTAATCATACCACCCAGACAAATTTTTCCACCCAAATCTCTCTAAAAAATTTCACACCTCTTCACAAAAATAGCAACTCAATCAAGCACCACAGAACTATTTCGTATCATAGTCCACATCACTGTTAAATCTTCCAGTGATATCTTGTTGACCTATGATTGTCCATCCAACATGAAACGTATCACCTATGGGTGACAGGAATGCACGGGTGTGACCATTGATAATTGTAGTTGGTGATCGCGGTGTTGTAAGTTGCACTGTGGAATAAAACCCGAAGTCAAACGGCCCATTCTCGGACATCCATTCACATTAAAATGGTGGATAAGTAATACCAATATCCCATCCAAATCCCGCATTTTCACAGTGTGGGTAGCACTAGACAAATTAGAACGCCTCTTCTTCCTTTGCGCATCAACCTTGATTGTCGATAAAAACTCTTGTGTCCAACTGCGGGAAGTTGGGGCTGAATATCCATAGAACTCGCCAAGCCCATAGTGTGTGAGCATCTCTCATAAGAAACCATTGATTCGTAACTCCCTCATGAAGTCACAGTCAAAGAACATTGCACTCATTAGATCTCGGGAGGCAATATTAATACGGATTTAAGCCGGGTCGATCACTTTCTTGGCCCTTTTTGGCGGTGAAGCATTACTAAGACCGGCCCCTGAACTCGACGGTCGGCGCGAAGTGCTCTTAGTTAAAGTATGGAAAAAAGGCCGAGTGGATGAAATTACCAAAAGTTGAAAAACTGGATCGGCGACTGGTGTTAGTCAATATCGGTGAGGGTTAAAAATTGCAGTAGTGCTATGATGGCGAGCACGGCTGGACAACGGCGGGCGGAAAAATTAATATGGCGTTTGGACTATATGCACAAAGGCCGGGGTTGTTGGCTATAGACAGACGCCGAAATCTCTGAATCTCAAAATTTGACCAATAGCGGCGGGTGCTTCGATTTTAGAGGCGGTAGTCGGGCGGTACTTGGAATTCTGGTGGAGAGGGTGCTGGATCACAGAGGCGGGGATCGGGATCTACCAACTTGGAAACCATTTGAAATTTTGAAAAATCTTCAATTTCTCGCCATGCCTTCAAATCACTTTTAAACTGTACAAATGAACCGTCAAACTGTAGATTGTGGAAGCACGAACAAATGAAAGTGGTGGCGCAGGCAGCTGTTGTTGAATCTCCAGGAAAATCAATTTGAAACTCTGATCGGCGGGCGCCAAAATCTGGACGGGAGAAAAAGTTGTGGCTTTCTTTTGATTTTTAGGGAGAGTGTGAATGGTTCAGTTTTTTAAGGTGTTTTTATTTGGTTGGGGGTTAGAGAGAGGATATATGTGAGGTTAATGGGAAAGAGAGGTAGAAACCTAGTGAGCTTTGTGGGTTCGGGATTCATGGAGGATTGTGCAGGAAGAAGAAGGTGAATGAGGATGGGGGTAAAATTGGAATTACTAGGTATATCACTTTGAATTTCATATACTTGTCAAAAAAACTCTCTCACACTCATTCAACTCATTATTTACACACAACACTCTTTTTTTCCGATTGACCTCCTCAAACTACTCATCACTAAAATGATCCATTACTCAACTTTCTTTTCCACGCTCAAGACTTTTCTCTCAGATTTTATCTCATCTCTATATTTTCTGAATTTATTTTTTTCTTTCCGCTCTATTTTTATACTCTGTTTTCTTCGCTCTAGTATTTTTTCACAATCTAATTGATTTCTCACAAAACCTCGCTTTCACTCGGTTTTGAAAAAATGATAGTTCAAAGGACAAAACAATTTTACTTTGTAACTCAAAAATGTGGTGGAAAATTGACTCAAACAGATTTGATCTACTCTTAAATTAAAATTAAGCTAACTAAGCTCACGGAAGAAAAGTACCTCACTCAGGTTGCCTCCCGAGAAGCACCTTAATTAGAGTTGTGGCTCAACTCCCTTAAGCTCAACTCACATTTAGATTGTCTGAGTCTTTCAAAGCCTTAGCTCACCAAAACTAGAAACAACTGAAATTAAAGAACTTCTAAGTATGCCCTTGTTGGATCTTAATCTAGCATTGTCAACAAACTTCATATGCACTCCCCAACACTTACACTTTTTGGGAGTTGCTCTTTACTTTTCAACTCACCCTGCACACTTAAACAAACAGTTGGGGAACAATTTTCTTGCAAGGTTAGTCAGGTGGGACAATTTCCCAAATCATCACTACTAACGAGCATCAGTTTGCTCGTACCAATGTCCATATGAGTGTACTATCCTGGTACAACAGTGCCAATCCCAAATAGAGATAGAACCGATGGTTTAGTCCGATCAATAATAAAGTGATGATTTTACCACCATAAACCATCATGGTTGTGCATGCTCGCACATCTATTACCGTGCTCGTGGTTCTTATGACAGGTATCCCTAATATAACAGGAACGGCCTTGGCCTCAAATTCCATTTAGATGACATAAAATTCCACGGGGAAAGTAAACTCGTCCACATGTAATAATACATCCCCTAACCTTCCCTAATGGAAGGATGTTGTACTTTTCAGCCAATTGAATGGCGACTCTAGTGTAGCTCAAAGGACCAAGGCCTAATAAATATTATAGGTAAAAAAGTAGGGCACTGATTGACACACCTAAATTGAGAAAATCTCGGCGATCTTCTCTTTCCAATGGTTAATTAGGATCCTGAACATTCTCAGGTCTTCACACTTCTTTGTCATGTTTTGGAGCACCATAGAAATTTTCTTCCCATCGTCTTCTTAAGAGTCGGATCCGTCTTATTCTCTACCCTCAGCCATCCCATCTAAAAATCTAGTTGCAACTGGATTTGCATGCATCTTGGTGTAAAAGGCCGCGTTCTGATCAACATGATGAAACGTTTCAAGCATGACTTTATGAGCCTTCAAAAGCTTCATTCTACTTAAAGTTGTTGTGAATGGAGTGTCTGGTGTATAAGAATCCTAATTTAGGCACCGTCAAATTCCAAGTAAATGCTTTGAACATGGAAGGATCGATGTAGTAATTGAGACTCTCGTCACTCTCGGAAGACGGAGAACCGTCTTCTATATCTATTGGCCGGCATTGGATGCCTATAAGTGAGGGGCGCTGTCGGGTATTTTATTCAAATCATCACTTTCGAAGTCCAACTGACGGCGGGCGCTTAATTCAGATTGGCGGTCACTGAATAATTGTTCTCTACAAGACGGCGGGCGCTGAAATCAGAGCGGTAAGCACCAGAGGTCTCGAATTCAACATTTTCACCTTCGTCACAACGGCGGGCGCCAAAATCAAATCAGCAAGTGACAATATTCTTTTTTTCTCTCGGAAGCGGGACCTCCAAAGGGTTCGGCGGGTGCCCGGTGGTGATTGCTCTTCTTCCAAGATAGCCATAACAGACCGGCAGACGCCGGGAAATAGAGCGGCGGGCGCTGCCGATTAAAGACAAATACTTTTCTTATAGACTCAACATCACCTGAAAAGACACTCCAATGGAAATCATATTGCGTATGTTCGGGTTCTTCTCCATTTGTTATGTGAGACAACCCTAAATCATTGTTTAATTTTTCCTACAGCCTCGGTCAGTCGCCTCAGCTATTTCTAAAAAGCCCATGGTTTCTGGGATATTCACATTAGCAATAATTGCTTACTTCAATCCACCCTGCAAGTCGGTGTTGCTTGATGATAATTCTCCTATGGTTTCGTCATAAGATTGTTGAGGAAGCCTCTTAAGGGGGTTCAATTGGTTCTCCGTGTTCCCCACTTGATGTTGGGATGCCTCCAAGATTGATTATATAGGACATTGTAAGGTGGCCTCTGCATACCTTGTTATAAGCCAACCGCATTAGCTTTCTCGTGAAAATATGGGCACGAATCTGTTGGGTGAAGCACGTTTCACAAGCTTCACATGATTTAACTTGCTGTTGCATGCCAAGGAGATTTAATATCCCAATCCACTCCTTTAGAAATGCAATCTCATCAGGATCTTATTGAGTTGCACTTGAAATATTTTTCCTACTTGAGCTTCTCCTCTTATACTCATCCAAGTGTTAAATAGGATCCTCAACCGATGTGCCAGAAAAACTTAGGTAAAGAGTGTACTGCCCCAGTCTTAAGCTCGAGCATTTCGCCATCGGGAAGAGCCAATGCTCTAGTAGGAAACCCCAAGTTAGGAGTTGTCAACGACTCAAGAGTTATTATTCAATCCATTTCAATCACAGTCTGGAACAAGTGACGAATTACTTCTTCCGCTCCCTCATCCAAATCATATGCTCGGTCTCTTCGTCGATGATGAAACTCGTGCTCGATCTTAACAATTGGAGAAAAAAGAGAAAAATTAGCAGAATGGATGTGAACCATATAAATGGTTCACACCAAGAAGTGATTAATAGAAACCAAAACAAAAAATTGTTGATATTTTATTGCCTCCCCGGTAATGGTGCCAATTTGATGAATGCTAAATTTTCCATGGTCATTTTATAAGCAAACAAAAGCACGTTGATACTAAGTTTACGAAACGGGAAATCTCACCAATTATTATATCTAACTATTATAAAACCTAACTAGCAGGAACATAGGGGAAGTAATGGTTGAATCACATAGGAGGCTTATCCATTTTGGCAATGATTTCTACTAAACAAATCAATTAACTACAAAGGCGTTTTACAATTTTATCACTAGAAAAATGGTAAAATCAAGTAATTAATATATGGAAAAAGTCTTAGTAAAGTTGTGTTTTAGTATTCTGCGGTGATAATGATCATAGTAACTAGTACCTAAAACAGAGCATACTAATCTTGTCCTAATAGTTAACTACGATGAACGCCTATGATTCAAACAAAAGGAGGCATTAATGTGAAGAACACTAGGATACAGAAATAGCAAAGCGCCTATCCTATAACTCAATTCTCTACATAAAAATCCTAGTTCAAACATATACTAGCATAATATGTTTGCTTCAAAGTAATAGAATGTAACAAACATCACAATCTATCCTACGTTATGAAATAATCAATTCAATCCTAGGTGATCAATCTAGAACTCAACCAATAATTCAACAACAATTCTAATCAACAAAAAAGTATACAACTTTAGCATAGTAATAATCAAGTTAAACTCACATCATACACCAACTGAAATTTCCACTAACTCTACTACGAAATAAGTTTTTAGTTCTCCATACCAGAGATAACAAAGTAAGGTCTTGAATAAAAGGTCTGAGCTCCTAAAAAAAACTCTATATAAAACTCAAAATTGCTTGATAACTAGTCACTAACGATAGATATATAGAAGAAAATTTAATAACCACTTAACAAAACCCTAGAATCTATCTTCTAAACTATAATATTAAAATAATAAACAAATCCATAAAGCTAATAAAATTAACAACAAAACTCTCAGAAAAAGATAGAAAATAAGGAAATTCCCTTCTTGAATATGCAACGATCGAAGGGCGCCACTTGGTGATTGGCGACCACCGCCGGTTGAACATGATAAAATCCTGGAACTCCATCATCAGGTGTCGAAAAGTGCTACGGCGGGCGATGCCGAGAGATCAACCTTCTAACTCCTTCAACTTCTTTTTGATCCTCAATTATCTCGTCTTTGTCTTTGTCTTCACTTCTGCTCTTCCCTATAATATGGTATAGATTATCTGTTGGTTATATGAACTAGCCCCTTAGTTCTTATAACTAATAATGCCTTAGTTTTAATAATAACAAACTACCTTATGAATTAATATATGTATTGAGTGAGATATCGCATGAAATCGATAGGCCTTTGAGTTACTTAGGAGGTTTAAGGGTGGAAAGCAACGAGCTAAGAGAAAATGCAACAGCGAGTTCAGAGAGAGGAAAAGTGCTCAAGGCTCTTAACTAGGATCAAGGGAACCAAGGGATACTGAAGGGGACCGGACAATAAGAGTTAAGGATCGAGCTGCACAAGTAACACGCTACACAAGGAGGACGCGCTCAAAGGGGCCGAATACACTCTAAGGGACCGAGCGCGTATATATGGAAAGAAATCTTCCTAGAGCTAAAGAAGGAAAGATTTGATTCACCAGAGATTTACCAGATTTGATATCTTAATAGTTGAAGCTAGTTTGTCATTATATTCGGCTAGTTTAGATTTAGTACTTTATTTACTTGCTTTTAGGCAATTAGTTCCCAGTGATTATGCCATAGTATAAATATCTTAGTTTATTATCTTTAAACGTGGTTGTCGAACTAGAGTGAAAGAGTTCAGCTTGATTTAGAGATTAGGCAATAGCTAGGAGAGTTGAGAGAAACTAAGAACTAAGTGTTTGCCTAGTAATTGTAAGTCTCACAAGAAATCAAATCAACAACGTTTTGGAATTAAAGTATTTGTTTGTTCTTAATCTTGTATTTCCGCACAAAAGTTCTATCTTTTGTTAGACTAAGATCTTCACGATCCACATTACTGTAAAGTTATACGCACCAAATACACAACAATACAGCTCAAAATATCACTAAATATATGCTAAAACTATTCTAATATACATGTCATAGACATGTACATCACTATTCTTGGTTCACTACTATCTTCATAAAGTCCAAGATTGAAGTGTTTAGTCACTTAAAGGAACTTGTTTCTTTGATAGAAAGGGCCAAGGACCTTCCACTAAAAGCAATTCATTTCGCTCATGGAACTGAATTCTAAAACAAGGAATTCTTAACCTTTTGCAGGAACATGGCATTGAGCACAACTTCTTTACGCCTTACACTCCTCTACAGAACGGAGTCGTCGAGAGAAAGACAGGACAATGTCAGAGATGGCTAGGACCATCATAATCTCTAGTAATCTTTCTAGGGGTTTTAGGATGAAGCAGTCAACACTGCTTGTTACATTCTCAATAGGGCTATGCTTTTACCCCTTGATCAGAAAAACTCCTTATGAG
This sequence comes from Phyllobates terribilis, assembly GCF_046119375.1. Taxonomy (NCBI): domain Eukaryota; kingdom Metazoa; phylum Chordata; class Amphibia; order Anura; family Dendrobatidae; genus Phyllobates; species Phyllobates terribilis. The sequence continues at coordinate 22,537 of NW_027368153.1, forward strand.
ATGTACAAAGGTAAAACCCCAAACATTTTCATCTAAGGGTCTGTGTTTTGTGCTAAATGTAGGTATGGAAACACTTGGAAAGTTTGATGCCAGGAGTGATGAGGGTGTCTTTTTGGGTTACACGCCTAAGATTAGTACATACAAAGTGTTCAACACTCGCACTAGGTGGAAAGTATCCATGTGGAGTTCAATGAATTCCCTCTTACTAACCCACTGCAGGATTAGAGTAATGGTGAAGGGAACAATGTTTCCATCTTTGGTGTTGGTTCTGATAATGATGTTCCTCTTGCAAAGTCATCTCCTGAGATTCAGCTGCTCAAACTAATCCTCAAGCTCCCACAGAAGATGTTCCAGTTCCAAATGTTAATTTTTGTCATTTGGATGATTATGTTGATGAAGAAGATGAGCTAATCAATCCCTTTGCTGTGATTTCTCATGAATAGAACATCGTTCCCATAGCACCTTCGCCCCTTTGGAATGTTTTTTTTTCCTGATAGGCCATATCTTGCATAGTGCATCAAGTGGTTGTTAGCGTTGTTTATAGATGATTTGGCAATGTTATAAGTTGTATTCCTGTAATCCGGACCTTGCGGTGATGAAGCATTATACATTAGGTTTACATATATTTGGAAGAAGACAAAGAGATTTATCCAGAGACTAAGCCACAATCACGCACAAGATGGCACGACCGCGCAGAACTGTAGAAGCCTGGGCGCGACCGTGCAGTTGTGCACCGGCATACGGGAAAAATTTCCTCGGAGTGATTGCTCCATGCCAAGGCGCTACCTCTCCATGTCTGGGCATGACCGCTCCACCGATAGGATCGACCGCGCCTTTGTTGGGTCGAGTTGACCATTTGGTCTTCCCTTGCTGGATTTTCTAGGCCTTTTGTTCCTTTCTGATAGAGTTTCAGGTTGGATTTGAGCATTATTATATTTATATTTTAGGTCAAATAAATAGGGTTTAAGATCTTTTCCTCCTCATATCCATCTTTTACAATTTCAATTTACATTCTAGAGAAACTATGTCACACTAGTTCTATTGCTTTGTTCAACAGTTGAAGCCTTCAGATGATTTGGTTGTAAGACTTATACTTTAGTTCTTATTAATGTTTGGATTGTTTCATCTGTCTTGCACTTAATTGTTTATTGAATTTTATTTATCTGTCTAGCATGATCATCTAGGTAGATTAGATCTATTCATATTGCTAGGGTTTGACTTGTTCTTGTTGAAAGGTGTTATTTATTTTGTAGCAAATCAATTGCATGATCTAGTTGGGATTGTGATTGTAGATAGAGTTGATTTTGTGTTAAATATTGACTTAAGTCAATGGTACTTCATGCACCTATCTATTTCCTGAGTTCATTGTTGCTTCGCTATCAAATCTTGATAGTTTCAGAGTTGTAGTTTAGTAAGGGTTATTAGGACTAGTTGGACTAATAACTATACAAGAACAGGGATTAGCACAACCATATAATATGAATTGTAGATGAACTAGAACATCATTAGGAGTCAATAATCAACCTATCTATCCGTTGTGTGAATGCTTGTTGAATGAACTGTTTTTCTTATTACTTTCATAATAAATTAGTTAATTTAGTTGCATCTAAAAAACCCTTGATTACTTTATAAGTTAATCACATTAATAAAACAAGAATTGATAAACTGACTCCCTATGGGATTCAACCATTGCTTGCCTCTTTAATAGAGTATAGTTGCTACTTCGAATAATTACTTTGATTTAAAAAACAACGACTGTTGTTTGCTCAAGATTTAATAGTGAAACAACACCCATGCTACTGATCGGTTTATTTGCTGAGCTTACAGAAGATATGAAAGGAGAACAGTAGATGATTGTTGAGCATCTGACTAGAATCAAAGAGTTGATTACTGAGATTCAAAAGGATGAAGTTGTTGAAGTTAATGTTGTTGGTGGATATGGAACTCCACACCCTTGGTATTCTCAACAACATAATAAATACAATACGAGGTACAAACATTATCCCCCATCCTGATCTGCAAAAGTGGTGGAAGCCTTTCGATCCTCAGCCTAGTTCTGGACCATGAACTGCAGATTCAACAAACTTATCAACTATAAAGTTGATAAACAATCTGGGGAGGCACATTACAACTTGTGCCCAGACTACGGAAGCATGCATCCAGAACATGGAAAAGAATACGCTAGTGTTCATCAAGAACATGGAAATAAATACGCGAGCGAGCATCAAGAACATGGAAGTGCAGGTTGGGCGAGTGGTGTAGACAATATCTACTTTAGTATAGAATGTTTCCGATGAATTTCCGTCTCAGAACACACTAGACCCGAACATTATGATTGTCAGTTCTATTATACTGAGGAGTGGGTGAAGCTCGGAGAATATGTCAATTGATAAAGAAGAGTTCGTATCTGAAGAACCAAGAGAGGCGCACCTGCACCCCGACAAGCGCGGCCGTGCATTAGCCCCTGCAAAGTCGTGCGACCGCGCCTATGAGTCGTGCAAACGCACCTTGGGCACTGGAGAAGAGCACAACCGCGCCCTAGCCTTGCGCGACCACTTGACCTATTATGTTGACGAGTGCAACCTCACTATGGAGCCACGCGATCACGCCTTTTCTGTCTTTATTCAAGAAGCATGTGCGCCCCGCGCCCTAAGGTGTGCGACCTCGCCGAGCCCTATGGAGACTTGCGCACACGCGCCCCGTACCCACGCGACCACACCCCTTCTACTTCATAATATGTCTTTTTTTACTTTTGAACACGGACGAGGATGATCCGGGCCTGCCACTCGATTCCACAGAAGAGATAGATGATTCGAGTGGTGAGTTCAAGCTGAGACAAGACATCTACGTGCATCCAAACTTCCCACCGCTCGGCGTTCTGAAACCACCAGCACCCTTTCCTCGTCATGCTAAATTTTTGAGGGATATATGCACAATAAAGAGGGACAAAAAGCTAAAGGGGCAGCATAAGTTATCACATCCAGGACACTACAGGGAAAAGATGAAGTCTTGGTACGATAAGGGAATAAGGAAGAGAAAAGGGGTCAAGTCTTATTATGTGAGGGTTGACAAGGAATTTCGAGATGAATCTTCTCATGAAGGGCTATGTGATGTATGAGTGAGATCTGAGAAGTGAAGCCTACGATTTTAACCAAGGCACTTCTCGGCAGGCAACCCAAGGAATGAGGTATTTTTCCACTTTCACCCATCTTTTACCTTTGTTCTTGATTTCACAATAGGTACATTATGTACTTCAAGTGTGGCGGAGGGAAACTATATCATTGTGTATGGTTTTTTAGTTTGTTTTTGAGATTTTTGAGTTTGTTTTTCTTGTTGTTTTTTATCCGGTTATCATATTTCCCCTATTTGGTACTTTGCGGAGTCTTATAATGGTGCATTGACTTTGAATCTCTCTAATATGCTTGAGATGTTGATATTACAATTACGTTATGATGATGATATGATTGATCAAATTGAGGATATTTACTTGAGCATGTGGACTTTGATTAGGATGCAATAGGACCAATACTAGAATCGCATTTTTATCCTCTCATCTCTAGTTTAGCATGTTAGTTATATCATTTCCTTCCATCTTTTTCAGAAGAAATAATAAAAGGAAATAAGAGGGGTAAAATCCTAGTGCAATAAGTCAGAAGAGCATGACATCTCCGTGGTGTGAAATATCACTCCTGGTTTGATTCTCAACAGCTATTTTTCTGCAGAATTCACCAGTTCCCGAGACAAATTATGAGTTATTTGCATTCGTTTTGTGAATGAAGTCCGCTGATTTCATTGGTTTGTCGTTGGTTATTTGCTCCCTTGTGTGGTAACCAATATTTTTGGTTGGAGAATCATATCCTCCATACTCTACAATTTCGGCATAATAACTTCCAATAACTCTTTTATGGAAAATGCATCTTCAACAACCATATTTTTCTCAGTGACTTGTACACACTCGAGACTCTATATAGGGAAACACATTTCTGGTATTTCCCGCCTTATTACCTTCCAAATCTAGAAATTTTCCTTGCTTAAATTTGCTCAATCCTCCGTTCTGTTCACAAATCTTCAACGGCCTCGAACAAATCCTTCTCACTTTCTGAAGAAGAGTTATTCAAGCTTGAAGCATACGCAAACAAAAACCCTCCTCGTCCGCTTCTCAATCATTTTCCATTACCAGTATGCCCTCGAAATCAATGGATGACACTACCATGATCGGCTCTTTAGAACAAACTCCATTTCTAGACAAAGAGCCAATCGATGTCGAACAATTGTCCTCACCTCTCAGTTCTCCTCCAAAACCGAGGGATTCTTAGTCAGTGGCAGGGTGTCCTAAAAAACAAGGAGCCTAGTCCCTTGCTTTGAGTATAATAGAGGCAGGGTAAGAATAACACCATCCTACAAAAGCCAAGATTCGATCCTCCAAGGGAAAAGGCAAATCTCCAGCTATTCGTCTCAATCTAGCTCCCTCTTTCTCTCAAGTGGACAACCAGTTTGCCGACAGGGGTGTTATTTCTCTTCATCATGGAGAAGTGTTCTGGTGTCAACAACTCTCACCTTCAGAACAGGCCATCTACGGTGAAGGCATCAACACCTTCTACTCTCATTTGCAACGTTGTTCTGAGGCAACTCTAGACAAGAAGTTGGAACGTTGTTCTGAGGCAAGAGAAAAGTTCCTCATTTGGAACGTTGATTCAAAAGTTCCTCATTTGGAACGTTGTTCCGAGGCAAGAGAAAAAGGCATTGTTCTCCTAAACAAAGCCATCGTCATGGAGAAAATCATCACTAAGGTCCAGGTTGACTTGTGATCGGAGCTTGTTATATGGTGTTAACTAGCGACTATTAGACTAAGTTTAGTGGTCTTTAGGTGCTTAACGAGTGGTATGCTCGGAATCCGGTTTGGAGTTCATTTATCGATTAGCGGGGTGCTCGTAAGCGTTTTTAGTGGTTTTATTATGGAGATCCTGCTTGTGCTCACTTTTAGTGCATTCGGGATGGAGCTAGATGAAGTATGCCACGCCTACACCCTAGGAGAAGCCGAGAGGCGAAGCCGAGCTGCCTCGACGCTTGCAAGTTCATCTCAGGTGCAGAAGTCACGACTGAGATGAAGGCTCACGACCGAGATTCAGCCTCAGATAAGAGAGTCACGACTGAGACAGAGATGTCACGATCGAGACTAAGCCGCAGGTGAGATGTCACGACCGAGAGGCTCTGTCACGATCGTGACCAAGGAAGAGCGGATGAACTGGACCAATATCACGATCGTGACCACTGTGTCACGGTCGTGACGCAGACAAGGAATGCCCAGATTCGAAGATTTTATTCCGATATTTTATTAGTTATTTCCACATCTTTTGATTTGTTTTCATTTATTTTAATTCCTTTTTATTATAGACTATATAAGGTTTAGAAAATTAGGTTTTAGGATTCATTCATTCATTCTTTTACGTAGAAATTCAGCAGCAACCAAAGAAAGCTTCAACCTTTGTTCCATTGTTCACTCATCTCCCCTGGTTTGTTTTCCCATCATCATTAATTGTTATTCATTGCTTTCTATGGCTATGTCTAGCTAAATTCATCATAGTTCACTTCTAATATTGAAGCCATTGTTCTAGGTTTGTTGTGAGAATTCAAACGCTTATGTTTTAAGTTTAATTTCAGGATTGTTTCATAATCTATTGTGCTTTATATTATCATTGATTGATCTTGATTTTATCTAGGTTGCAAACTAGGTTGATTATTATCCTTCATATTGCTAGGCTAGATAATTCGATTTGAAAAGTCTTGTCTTTAGGTAGCGAGCATTATTTGCATAGACGATTTACGAGTGCTTATTGTGTAGAGATTATGAACTTGTGTCGAGTATCGACGATTTGCCAATGGTATTGCACAAGCCTACTTATCTTTGATCTTCATGCTGTTGTGCTTTTGAATCTTGGGATTTTCATGGTTATTACATAATAAGGGTTTCTAGGACTATTTGGACTAGTTGCTTATTACGAACAAAGAGTAGGACAACCGGATTAAACAATTCAGAATATAAGTTATTAGGATTTGATGATCAATATTCCATTTGAATAATGCGCTAATGCTAGAGGAGTGAGATTTTTACCCATAATTGTTTACAAACCAATCATCATATTCCTTTTGTACTTATTGAATTGCTTAGTTATTAGAATCATACAAAGAACCCCAATTGGTTACTACATGGTTGCATAATTGGAAATAAACTGTCTTTCTGGCTCTCTTGGGATTCGACACCTACTTCCCACTTTACTAGTGGATTCTTGAGTTGGGTATCTTTGATAGACATAACGACTTCGAAACGTTTAGTAAGTGTGAGGTAAACATCCCTCTGCTTAAAATCGTCAAAAGTATTCCTCGTTATGATAAGTTCTTGAAGAAGCTCTGCACCATCAAGAGGAACCAGAAGCTAAAAGGGAAGCACAAGGTGTAGGTCAGCGAGAGAGTTTCTGCAGCCATCCAACAGAAGATAGCAAAGAAGTGATCGGAAATGGTGAGTATCCCCTGTATCATTGGTAAGACTAAGATTGATAGGGCAATGCTAGATTTGGGTGCTTCTATTATTGTTCTGCCTTACTCGTTATACAAATCGCTAGGACTAGGACCCATGAATGAAACAGGGATTGTGATTCAGCTAGCTAACAGGTCTATGGTTTACCCGAAAGGGATAGTCGAAGATGTGTTGGTTATTGTGGATGATATTTTATTTCCTGTGGATTTCTATGTGTTGGATATGAATCATGATGCGCAGGCTGCACCTATCCTTCTGGGTAGACCCTTCATGAGGAAAGCCAAAACTAAGTTAGATCTAGACACCTGGGCGCTCACACATAAGTTTGACGGGGATGTTGTCAGTTTTAACATATATGAAGCTACAACACAACCTCCGAATGATAACTCGGTATTTTCTATTGATAAGGTTATTAAACCCTCCCCCCAAACTGTGTTTGGATGCACTGCGCACCCCCCTCCCTAATTCTGCTTTGGGTGGTAGCCCCACCTCTCTAACCCCACATGGTGAGAAACTTGCTAGTACTGTTGTCCAGGCTAAGAAGAAAGAAAGTACACGGCCCCCAGTTGAGTCAAAGTGTAGGGGAAGTAAGACGAAAAAGGTGAAGAAAAGGTGGAGAGTCGCAGAGGTGAATGGTCTAAGGTTCAAACCTTTCCATGACTGGTTTGTACAAGAAATTATGAGAGCGGAGGTTCCAAAGGGACCGAAAAACACTGGTTGATTCATTCTACGTCGTGCCACGACGATAACTAAGGCGCTGATCGGGAGGCAACCCGAGGGAGTAGTTCTGACTTTTTTCCCATTATTTTGTTTTGTTTTTGTTTCTTTTTCAGAAAAAAAAATTCGCGGAACTAGCATGTAGGAAGCCATCGGGAGTAAAAATGACATTTGCCTTCCTTAGCTACACGTGTCACGATCGTGACATCCGTAATAAAAAAATGTAAAAAAAAATGCCACATCATCCGACCTTACCTCAGCCGGCCCTAATACCCCATTCCTCCCTCACGACCGAGACAACCAACACCCCACCAAATTTCCCAATTCTTCTTCCTTCCCAAATCACCCAACCTCCATAGCTCCCCAAAACTCAAGCTTTTCAACCCTCATTCTACATCAAATCCACTCACAATCTCTACACACAACCCCTACCATCATTCTCCTCACTCATCTCCCTCATATTCATCTCCCTTCTCCTTTTGCTCCCAAATTAAAAACACTACTGTCCGTACAACAGCTGCCGGCCCTAGCGCGTCTGCCCTACGGGGTCTCCGGAGGCCGCTTGCCGCTTCAACACCTTGTTGATTCACTCCCGAACTTCGCCGGCGTCCTCCTCGTGTGTCTTTCATCTTGGATATCTGAATTCCCACTCGATTTCCGTCTCCCCCTGTTCCCGTCCGCCAACGTTTTTTATTATGTGCGTTCCGATCTTCTTCGACCGGCCAAGTTTCAGTCCACAGTCCCTCCTCCGTCGGATTCCTCGCGATTCCGACGTCAAAAGTGCGGACGCTAGCACCGCGGTGTCGCTGTACCGGGAGGGCTGTTCTCGCTTGGTTGGAGTCTAAACAGAGGGAGGAGTTAGGGTGTGTGTTTCTTCGGCAAAGTTCACGCCTTTCTGGTTTGTTTTGTTCCACATTTGCTGATTGTGGACTTTGGTGGTGGTTTTCGTTTGGTGGGAGTCGAAACTGAGTTCGTTCGGTGTTTCTGTCATTCGATCGGTGTTGCGGTTGTTTTTGGTTTCCTGGCTATAATTTTGTCGCTTCTACTGAGAGGCTGCTTGTGCGGTTTTCATTTGGTGAGAGTCGAAACTGAGTTCGATCGGTGTTGCTGTCATTTGATCGGTGTTGCTGTTGTTTTTGGTTTCCTGGCTGCAGTTTTGTCGCTTCTACTGAGAGGCTGCTTGTGCGGTGGCAATTTAATTTTTTTGGGTTTGTGTTTTCTTACGTCACCTACACGCTATATGGGGAGGAATAAGCGTAAGGGGTCTAACTCGTCTTCTCCGGCAGCAAAGTCTGGGACGAAGGTGAATCCGGCAACAGTCGCATCTTTAGAGCCTACGCCTCGGGTATTGTCTACTGAGGTGCCGCATGCTTTAGTTAATGGGTCTTCTGTTGCGGTTGAGGACCAAGCAGGGCAGTTTATGACTCATCACTCGGATGAGCTTTCGGATAAGGAAGATTATGCATGTATTTTTCCTCTGTTGCCTGTTCCGGCGGTTTCTGCAGGTTCTGCCACTACGTGCGTGAGTGGTTCTCCTATTCCAGCAAGGCTGGAAAATCTACCCTCGTCATTGACGGTGGGTGACATACTTGGGTTACAAGTTGCTGCGGGCGTGGTTAGTTCGGATTCGGTTCCTTTGCAACGTCAGCCTGCTATGCCTACTGCGCCTAATGCGCCCTCGGATGTGCCTGCTATGACCAATGCGCCGTCGCAGTCTGTTCCGGTACCGGTTGTACCAAATGGTTGAGCCCAAAAATCAAGAAAGATCTTTATGAGTTCGGGTTTAGGAGGTAAGCTTTCGTTCGTTCCGCCTAATTCGGATCGTGTTGCTATTCGTGTTGCTGAGGGATTGCCTATTGAGAGAGTCTGGGGATGGTCTTTACTTGGTCAGTATGTTGGTTATAACCCTGGTCATCAGATGTTGCTTGAATTGATGCGTAGCTGGGGTGTGAAGGCTAAGTATAAGGTTGAGGAAGGATGGTTGATTTTCTCATTTCAGTCTGAGTTGGATAGAGATACGGTACTATGTAGGGGACCATATTTCATGTTTGACGAGCCTATAATCTTGAAGATGATTCCAGACAAGTTCACGTTTAATCGACGTGACATTGCCACCATTCCACTATGGGTTCGGATCTTTGGTCTACCTAAGAACTTTTGGACGAGTGATATTCTTAGTCGGATTGCTTAGCACGTGGTGAAGCCTTTGTTTGTTGATACTGTCACGGACAACAGGTTGCGGGGGTCTTATGCTCGAGTTCTTGTGGAGGTAAACTTTGCTGCTCCTATTTCTAGAGGTGTGACCTTGGATTTTGATGATGGGGAGTCCATTGCTGCTACGTTCTTGATTGAAAACGAGCCTAAGTATTGCAAGGGATGTTTTCATTTTGGTCACTCGGATGAGCTATGTCAGTTTAAGGAGAAGCGAGCTGATGTTGATACGCCTAACAAGCGAAAGGAACAAGGTCTGAAGGCAACTACTTTGGTTGTGCTTAAGGCTCATATTCCTACTCTGGAACCGGCCCACCCTTCTTAGACTACTGTTACTTCTGCGAGTGTTGATGTTGTGCCTGATAGGAGTCAGGTTGGTGTACAGACCGAGAGTTCTCCTAGTGACCCAACAGGGGTTCAGTCTGAGGGTGTGGGGACTGTGGTTGAGTCTGAGCTGCCATAGGATATGAGTCAGATTGATTGCGAGTTGGCCCCTACTGTTGTGGGCAAGACTTTTGCTGATGTTGTTGGTCAAGTATCGGTTGATGGTTTGACACCTGGGGCGGACCTTCGGTTGGGGGATGTGACTGCTAAGGAGGCGTGTGGACCACCTGTATCAGGGGAGGAGAGCCTTAGGCTTGAGTCCGTCAATGACACAGTGGCACCTACTGACTTGGCAGTTGAGCACTCTGCGGACATCCCACCACCTGCTAGCCCTCATAAGGGGGCTTCTATGTCTTTGAGAGAGTTGAGGTTGTTGAATGTTGATATGACTTCTACTACGGCTATCGCCAACGGGAAGAGAAATCTTAGACGTCCTAGCAACGTCCGTAAAGAGGTTCCCCAATGAATGCCTTAGCTTGGAATGTGCGCGGGCTTGGCCAAGCCCGGAAACAAAATGGTGTGAAGGAGGTGATTCGCAAGTTCTTTGCTAAGGTTTGTGGTCTTTTTGAGACTAAGTATGGTAGAGGTGACATTACTGCTCTTGTTAGACGTATGGTTCCTGGTTGGGAGTTCACTACGAATTTTCACCTAGACCAGTGCAGTCGTATTCTTGTTGTCTGGGATCCTAGCTATGTTGATTTGGAGATTCTGACTATGTCTACGCAGCATATTGGGTGTCTGTTACGTGAAAGACTTCTGGTGTATGATATGGTATTTGCTTTGTGTATGGTCTTCATTCTGTTGTGGCCAGGCGGCCACTTTGGGACTATGTTGATCAGCTGTTTGCGGCACATGATGTTCCCTAGTTGCTCTTGGGGGATTTTAACTGTGTCATGAATGCGAACGAGATATTTCATGGTGAGGTTTTCGTATGCCTGAGTGTAGAGATATGATTGATTCTTGTAGGTGACATGGGCTGACAGATGCCCCTACGTCTAGTACTTCACTCTATACCTGGACTAATGGGACTGTCTGGAGTAAGCTTGACAGAGTTCTCCTTCATCCTGGTTGGTTTTCTGTTGAGCACTATGTTAGGGTTGATTACCCAGATGTTGGTATCCTTTCGGATCACAAGCCTTGTGTTGTTACTCTCAGACGACATGAGTTTGGTGGTCGAATGTACTTCAATTTATTTAGCATATGGGCTGATCATCCGCGGTTTATTGAGGTGGTCTCAAATGGTTGGGTGCATCCCCCTCAGGGAACATGCCAGTTCAGACTTGCTAAACTCCTCAAAAGCTTGAAGTACCCTCTGAAGTGCCTGAATAGTGCTGAGTTTAGTCACATCTCCTCTCGTGCTGCTGCTGCTATATCTGCCTTTGATGCTGCTTTAGAGGATCTCAGACAGGGTCCAGATATTCCGGAATTGATTCAGGCTGCTTCTGATGCACGTGTGGCTACTTCTCGGTTCTCTGTTGCTGAAGCTAGTTTTCTTGGGCAGCAGGCGAAAGCCAGATATGTTCTTTTGAGTGATTTGTGTACGAGGTACTTTCATAGCCTGATAAAGGCTAATGCTCGGAAGAGATACATTGCTTCAGTTATTGACAGGACTAGTATGCCTACTAATACTATTTCTACGGTTGCGGTTGAGTTCCTTGCTTTTTATCAGGGGTTATTTGGGACTGCTGTGCCAGTTCAGTTGCCTGCTCCTTCTGTGTTTGCCCTTGGCCCTCGGCTGTCTACTGAAGCGAGTGATTCCTTGGGTGTTGAGGTCTCAGTTGATGAGATTAGGGCTGCTCTTTGGTCTATTGGTGATGAGAAGGCCGCGGGCCCTGATGGGTTCAATGCGAGGTTCTTCAAGGCCTCGTGGGATGTTACTGGGCCTGATGTGTGTGCAGCTGTGAAGGAGTTCTTTGTTAGTGGGAGACTTCTGAAGCAGCTCAATCACACAGTTATTTCTCTTGTGCCGAAGGTGGAGTCCCCTTGCAGAGTTGAGCATTACCGACCGATTGCTTGCTGCAATGTTGTCTACAAGTTGATCTCGAAGATCATGACTAATCGGCTTGCCAGAGTTCTTGGTACTCTCATTGACCCGGTCCAAAGCGCCTTTGTGGAGAGGCGGCTGATGAGTGAGAATATTTTTCTCGTCCAAGAACTACTGAGGAGATACTCAGTCACGAAGGATACCAGACGGTGTTTCCTGAATGTTGACATTGCCAAGTCATATGATACTGTGTCCTAGGATTTCCTTCGGTTCACTTTGCATCATCTGGGTCTGCCTGCTCGATTTTGTGCATGGGTTATGGAGTGTGTCACTACTGCTACTTATTCGATTAAAGTTAACCGTGGTCTTCATGGTATTTTCCCTGGTCGACGAGGATTACGGCAGGGAGATCCTCTCTCTCCTTTGTTATTTGTGTTGTGTATGGAGATGTTCAGTAGATTGACGCATAGGGATACTGCTGTTCCAGAGTTTGATTACCATCAGCACTGTGCAGGTACTGAGCTCACTCATTTGATCTTTGTTGATGATGTCGTTTTGTTCTATTGGGGGATGCTCCTTTGTAGGATCGTTGATTCTCCTTAGGTCGCGACAGCAGCGACCTTGTGGTCTCAAGTTAACTTTGTTGATCGTAAGGATCTTTAATGTGCGGAAATAAACTTGAAGACACAATGTTCTGCAAACAAACTCGTATATTGCTTATCAATCCTAGTTACAGTCTAGTTTCATACACAATAAAACTTCTAAGTAAGCTAGATCTCTAAAGCAACTATACTACTCTCTCTCACTTGTTTACAACGCCACTTTCGACTAAATTCCTCTCTAATTTAGTCTCTTCTCGTCTCACGTCGCCAACACATGACGAAATGCTATCTCTCATATATATAGACCATCTAACATCTGGTCTATATCGAATCTACTCCTAAATCGAATCTAAACTGAATTGCAACAACAAAATCTTCTAGTTATAGAAGATATAAAATAAAGAATAAAATAAAACTTATGCTAAAAGATAACGTCTGTGCTAGATACTCATATCACTTCGTATCTAAGCGGATCTAAGTGCCGTGTGAGACACACGCTCTGGTCTCTTCCGATCTTCTAAGTACTGAAGGCAAAGCGTTTCTCGTCTTATAGTCTCGAGGTCGCTTTGATGGTATCACGTCTGCAGCGACCTTCCAATGGCTTTCGCGACTATCTTCTATGCTTGGCACTAGTGCTCGTCGTTGATAAGTCTTTACAGCTTAGACTTTACAACATCTTATGTTAGACAAATACTTGTCTGTGATCGTCGCGACCCTCTCTGTCATTAAAGCGACCTTCGGTATATAGTCACGACCTCTGATTCATGCATAGCGACCTTTTCTTGATCATCGCGACTTGCTTTCTATGCTCTGCTCCACTCCATATGCTTCCTAAGTGCCTATACTGAGTAAACTCAATGTAGATGTTAAAAGCAAGTGTTTGTTATCATTAAAACTAGAGAAACTGAGGTAAAGCAATACTAGCTTGACCTAATAATTTCCCCCTTTTTAATGATGACAAACAATATAAGACATGGCATATATTTAAGGCAACATGTTTAGAGAACTATTGAATCTACTAATGTATGAACATGTTTAGAGAAGCAGTGATAAGTAACACTTTACCTTGATCAAGTCTCGCTTTGTGTTTCCATAGGTCGCTTCTTATGGAAATGGTTCCCCCTGACTTAAACAACCGGTATGCCAGGTCTATTCCCCCTTTTGACATCATTGAAAAAGTCATGCATATATATGATTAGGGAACTAAGGCGGCTATCATGATCTACTCTCTAGAGGAATGATTGATAAGATGCCTAAGCCAAAGGAACTAAGTTATAACTAGGCAAGATAATAGAGCAAGTAGAGAAAAACGATCAAAGCATACTATTATATTCATTTCGACTACGCACCCAAAAAGCTACTGGCTAGATTAACCTAAGAAAGAGACTAAAAAGGACTCGGAACATGAAAAAGGAAAAAGACAACTAAGTTGCTTCTTCGTCAACAGGATCAGCGTGTTCCGAGGCTGGCGCAACCTGTTGTTGCTCTGGAGCTGTAGTCGCTGGCACCTCTTGTGTTGGAGGCACGTCCCTCGTTGCCTTAGCAGCTTTCTCCTCTTTCCGAGCTCGCTCCTCCTCCAGATACTGATGGTACTCCTCCCACGCCTTTTCATAGGCTTGGCGTTCCTTAGTGGGAAGGAAATGGAATAGCACTGGATCTGGGTCGCGACCAGCGACCAGGCAAGCTAGCTGGGTGCACCTACTTTTGATCAGTTTATGACGCACAAATTTTTGTTTATTGTAAGCAGTGCATCCAGAATGTTTCTCATTGGGACTGTAGCAGTTTTCTCGTTAGTGACGTATTGCTGGACGAAAGCGGCGAGCAGATCGTATGCGAGGGGCAGTTCAGAGCTTGGCAGGGGGTAGGCAGAGACGTCTTCAGCGACCTCATCCAGTTTACCTTTTTCCATTGCTGGAAGTTGCTTTGAACTCCACTGGGGAAGGAGGTGGTGTAGCTTTTTCTGGATCGTGAAGGTTGCGAAGACGGAGAATGCGCTGCTCAGTCAGGATGTGGGTGCAACGTCGCTCATCCACAGGTCGATACAGCCCCAAACGCACCATAATCTTCTTAATGATGTGAGGGTAGGGAAGCGGGAAGTGCTTGGAGTTTACCGTATTGATGATGTTTTGCATGATGATTTTAGGAGTATCAATCGGCAGACCATCAGCGACCGTCTTGAGGATGCCAGCCTCCCCATTCATGATTTTTCAGGGCACGTCGGAGCGAGGGGACGATATTCTTGCTTATCACCAGATGTACAAGCTTCAGCGGCCAGTGCAGATAGCTGTAGTGGAGTGGTCGCTTGTTGTCGCCGGGAATGAACACCTTGTTTTTGAAGGTGACGAGGCCCCCTTGAGGTGGATTCTTCTTCTGCAGGGTCGCGTACCTGTCACCACCTGTGGGAAGCCCGAGCAGCTCCACCAATCAGCCGAGGATTGATGGAGAATGTTTCGTCGTCGTGGCAGAGCAAGCAGGTGAGCTCGTTGACGATTTTATCTGGGTCGTTGGAGACGCGACTGGCCCCGCGACTGCAAGGTGGCGATAGAAGGCGCGAATCTGATCCGGGTCGTATTCAAACGGACTGGACTGCTCTTGCTCGACCATGAGTAGCGGCTCAATGATTGGTCTGCCTCTGTATTTACTCTCGCCAACCTGAAGGGGCTCATCGCCGGCGTATGGCTGAGGAACTTGAAGGGTTTAAGGTATGTGGTGGTGGAGGTGGATTTTGGTGGTGCTGTGGTGATGGCCATGAGAGAAGAAGCTTTTGGAGGTGCTGGGGAGCGTCGAGTGGTTTTTGCAAGGACGCTTGTGCAGTGCCGACCCTTCAGGGGATTGTTTATGAGGTCCCTTCTCAGACCCATGCGCTTTGGTTGCGCTAGTTGTTGGCGTCTTTAGATGCCTGGATGGTTAGGGTGGGTGGTACGTCTTCCTCAGGGGAGTGGCGTTTAGAGGGGGTGTGATCGGGTGTGCTGACAGAGTCGCTGGACAAGGAGGGACTGGGTGTGTGTTTGAAAGGTGTTCGTTCAGCCGATGAGACAGGGATAATCTCATCTTCCTTCTGGGATGTGGTGTGTGTCTTCAGAGAGAGGAGGAAGGGGGTTGTGAAGTGGTGTTTGTGGAGGTACCTTACAGAAGAGCCGACACCTTCATCAGAGGAGGTCATGGCCACCAGAGGCTTTCTCTGGGGTGTTGTAGCGGCAGAGAGAGCTCAGTTGGAGTGCCACCGAGGAGAAGCCTCTTTTGCTCCTCAGAAAGAGTACCCATGAGGGTTTGGAGGGCAAGGAATTGTGAGGGATCCATTTCGTTGTGGAGTAGTGGTAGTGTGTAGGTAAAAGTTTGGAATTCGAGAGTAGCGACTAAGATTTGGAGAGTGGAGAGCAAGAAATGTTGGTAGCGATATGAGATAAGGTAGCGAAAGGGTATTGTGTGGGTGAATGGGTCAGGAATTTATAGGGTTGGGATAGTCGTGGTTGCTAACGGCTACTTTTCTTAAGCGGGCGGTAACGACAAGATTCCTTCAGCGAGCGGTAACGACTACTTTTCTTAAGCGAGCGGTAACGACTACTTTTCGCGATTTTCAATGTGCGTTGTTGCAGACCTAGCCGTTGAGCTACTTATTTTCATGCGCTTCTGTTTAGTTTTTCTTACCGTTGAAGCTTGCTCATCGTTGAAGATATGCCAGATATGGTTCGCTATGGTAGCGACTAAGACAGGGTGCGCGATACCCTGTAGCGACGAAGCACCTCTAAATAGCACAAGCGATATCACAACAGACCCAAAACACACGTACCTGTTTAAGAATTAGCAACATAGAGGTCCTAATCTATTCACTCTCAGTCCTAGGTGGGGTAGACACATGCCTACATTTAAAATTGAAGACAAAAACACATAGAATAGTACATATGCATATGCAATTTGCAAATATGGGTAGGACTTTAACATCAAGTGAATATTCCCAGTTGTGAGCTATGAGGGTGATAGGGAACGTTACACAAGATTAAGCTAGGGACACTTTATAATCACATATCATATCTCGTTGGGCTTTGTAATGGGCTAGAAGCGATCAATGTGATTATGTTCATAGGATTTTAAAGAAGAGCTTGCAGGTCCATAATTTCTAGCAAGATCTATTAAGTCGCGAAGATTCACCTAATTATTACACAAAGGCATCAACCAGAGCATGCGAGAGACTAAAGCTAATGCTAAAGTTTGCCAGTCATTTCAAGCGAGTCCTAAGTTTCCCAATATCAATATAAGCAGATAGTTCTAGTCAGAGTAGAGGGAAACTTACAGACATAGGTCGCTTATGTGAAGGGGGATCATTCCCAGAAGGAGCCGTAGATTGACAACTTGATCCTTGTTCAAGGTTTGGTGAAGATATCCGCCACTTGCTCTTCAGTTTCACTTGAGTTAATTGAATATTCTTTGAAACCTGTCATGTGGCAAGTGCAGCCATTGTCTAACTACCATTGCTCCTAAGCACTTCCAACCTACGCAAGTAAATTCAAACTTTTGGTACCTAGTGAAGCTCAGCTTGACTGGGTGAATTAGTATCGTGGGTCGCTTTGGAGCGTGTCCCATCAGCATGAATGATATTGAAGGTCATGGGGAGCAGTTTCATAGGATTCATTATGATTAGAGTTGATCCTAGCATTCTATTTTACTTTGGTCTAGGTTTAGCATGTTGATTTGCTTGAGTTTGATATGTCTGATGAATGTTCTGATGTCGCTGGTGATAATTATCATATCGCTTGGTATGATTTGAAGGTTGCTGGTGTGGTACTGAGGTCGCGATGATTCATGTTCATGAGCAGCATCATCGCAAGGAGAAACATAAGGCTTGTTGTCACGAGCCTGTTTCTTCTTACAGTTATAGATTGTATGACCATTGAAACCACAGTATCTACACCAGTCGAATAGATCACTCGCCCAATTTTCCACGTCCTGGTCCTAAGGGCCTTGCATCTTTGGTGCACCCCTTGACCTCGTGAGTCCCTTGGGCTTGTGATACATACATGGCATGAGCTTTTTCCCATGATACCATTTTGACTTATGTTTGGGGTTTTCCAAGACTTTCACTTAGTCTTCTAAGAACTCATTCTTGCTTTTGAAAGCCTTGACGAGCCTTATCCAACACGTCAGCCTTTTCAGCGAGTTCCTTGGCTAATTTCTCATGCATGGATGAGGATTTTAACATTATCATCAGATTCATAGCCAAGCCCTCTTGCTTTAACTAACACTGTTTGATTAACTGATCGCTCTTCAATTAGGGAAGCGATACCAGCGACATCAAGGATGACCCTCTTTATTAGATCAAGGATGACCCTCTTTATTAGGTCATTAGTTTCAAGTAGGCTTTCGCTTTCCATAGAAACATGAGTGGGTGCTCGTGTAGACGCTTTAGTAAGCGCTTTACCTTTGCAGCCCAAGCACTCCTTGGTTAACAAGGTTGTTTCTTTAGCCTTTTGAAAGTCTATCTCTTTATTTGCTAGCCTAGTAGATAAATCTAAACATTCAGCATGAAGATCTTCTATTTCCTTTTCATATCTATCATTTTCAGTTTGTAGTCGCTCGCTTTCTTAGATTATTCCTAGAATTATATTGATTAAATCAGGTTTATCAAGCATGTGAATCTTTTTAGTGAAGCTATTAGGGAGTGAGATTGATACCTCGGAGTCTTCAGAACTCTATTCTTGAGCCATTAGACACAAGCCTGTGAACCCCTCATGTAAGTCTGCATCATCATCATCATCTCCCCATGCAGAAGTGGTCATGAGAGCCTTCTCTTCAGATTGCTCAACCTTTGGCTTGGTGCAGTCTCTTGCTAGATGCCCCTTTTGCTGGCAATTGTAGCAGGTGTAGCTGCTGAGGTCGCGTTGGGGGTCAGATGAGGAGGGTGAGGTCGCTTCCTTGTTTCTTAAGAATCGCTTGACCATCTTGGTCATCAAGACTACGTCTTTATCATCATCTTCTTCTTCTTCTTCTTCTTGGTTCTCCATCCTCTCTAGAGCTTTTGACAGCTTCAAAGAGACTTGTTTTGTGTCGCTTCCTCTTGTCAAAGATCTTAGCTTGTCGCCTTGTTCATGATCATAGAACTTCCCAAAGATCTTGGATACTGAAAGATCTTTGGTTTCTTCAGACATTAGGGCTATACTCCTAGCCATTTCAAATTTGTCGCTCATAGCGTGTATGACAGCGAGTGTCTTCTCATACTCTGGAATGATGTGGCCAGCAGCGGTTAGCTTATCTGTGAGCACGAAGAATAGCGACTGGCAATCAAGGACGCTTTCATTCTCAAGTTGTCTGAAGGCATGAAACTCGCGTTGTAACACGAATTTCCTGTTGTGCTTCATGTCCTCACTTCCTCTGTGAATGACTATGATTGTATCCCAGATTTGCTTGGCAGTAGGGAGACTTTTTACCTTGTCTACATCATGGCGCTGTAGGCCGAAGAAGATCATCTGGCGAGCTTTGGCATTAACTTTGATTTTCCTGTAGTAGGCAGCGTCCATCGCGCTTCTTGTGATATCTTGAGGGATTTCTTCATCTCCTAATTCGATGACGTTCCAGCATTGAGCGTCCATCTGCTTGATCCAAGTCTTGTGCATTTCGATCCACCAGTCGAGTTAGCCTTCTTTTAGTAGAGGTGGCTTGTTGAGAGTTTGTCCGTGAGTTGGAGTCGAGGAAGACATGGTTGATTATAGAACGGTTCCTGCTCTGATACCAATTGTAGGATCGTTGATTCTCCTTAGGTCGCGACGGCAGCGACCTTGTGGTCTGAAGTTAACTTTGTTGATCGTAAGGATCTTTAATGTGCGGAAATAAACTTGAAGACACAATGTTCTGCAAACAAATTCGTATATTGCTTATCAATCCTAGTTACAGTCTAGTTTCATACACAATAAAACTTCTAAGTAAGCTAGATCTCTAAAGCAACTATACTACTCTCTCTCACTTGTTTACAACGCCACTTTCGACTAAATTCCTCTCTAATTTAGTCTCTACTCGTCTCACCTCGCCAACACATGACGAAATGCTATCTCTCATATATATAGACCATCTAACATCTGGTCTATATCGAATCTACTCCTAAATCGAATCTAAACTGAATTGCAACAACAAAATCTTCTAGTTATAGAAGATATAAAATAAAGAATAAAATAAAACTTATGCTAAAAGATAACGTCTGTGCTAGATACTCAAATCACTTCGTATCTAAGCGGATCTAAGTGCTGTGTGAGAGACAGGCTCTGGTCTCTTCCGATCTTTTAAGTGCCGAAGGCAAAGCGTTTCTCGTCTTATAGTCTCGAGGTCGCTTTGATGGTATCACGTCTGCAGCGACCTTCCAATGGCTTTCGCGACTATCTTCTATGCTTGGCACTAGTGCTCGTCGTTGATAAGTCTTTACAGCTTAGACTTTACAACATCTTATATTAGACAAATACTTGTCTGTGATCTTCGCGACCCTCTCTGTCATTAAAGCGACCTTCAGTATATAGTCGCGACCTCTGATTCATGCAGAGCGACCTTCTCCTGATCACCACGACTTGCTTTCTGTGCTCTGCTCCACTCCATACGCTTCCTAAGTGCCTGTACTGAGTAAACTCAATGTAGATGTTAAAAGAAAGTGTTTGTTATCATTAAAACTAGAGAAACTGAGGTAAAGCAATACTAGCTTTACATAACATCCTTCTGTCTCCATCCTCAGTGACTGTCTGAGTAAGTTTGGGGATATGTCTGGCTTACAGGTCAGTGCGGAAAAATCCTCTATGTTTTTGGTTTTGGTACAAGATGATGAAGTGGGTACTTTACGTGCTATTACGGGTTTTCGCGAGGGTACGTTTCCTTTTAGGTACCTCGGGATTCCGATCAGTCCGTGCAACCTTCGGGTTATGGACTATAAGCCGCTTCTGGACAGAATTAGTGGGTATCTTAGTGCGTGGGCGAGGAGGAGTTTGTCCTTTGCTGGTTGTCGTGAGCTTTTGGCTTCTGTGATTCAGGGTGTTGAGGGTTTCTGGTTGTCTATTCTTCATGTGCCTACCGGAGTTATTTCTGCGCTGATCACCCTTTGTAGGAATTTTCTGTGGCGTTGGCCGCGAGTTAGCTGGAGTAGTGTCTGCTGTCCGAGACAAGAGGGGGGTCTGGGTCTGCGGGATTCGGCTGTATGGAACAGCTGCTTCCTCCTGAAGCATTATTATCATATTTTTGAGGGGCGGGAGAGTCTTTGGGTTCGTTGGATTCACCACAGATACCTGAGTGTTGATAGCCCGAGCACTTGGGTTGCTCATCGACGAGATTCCTCTCTGATCAAGGGGATTCTGGCAGCGAGAGATAGAGTTGTTCAGATGGCTGATAGAGAGTTGGAGATGGAGGAGACTCTTTATAGTTGGTGTACTGCTGGCAGGTTCCGTGTCTCGGCTGCGTATGATGTGCTCCGGGATAGGAAACCGAGTGTGTCTTGGAAGGCTGAGGTCTGGCCCAAGCATAACACTCCTAGGCATTCATTCATTTTGTGGTTGGCTGTGCTCGGACGGTTATCTACCTATGACAGATTGTTCTTTCTTGACGTTGATCAGTGTTGTCGTCTTTGTGAGTCTGCAGATGAATCTCATTCACACCTTTTCTTTGAGTGTTCGGTTGTTCGGAGTGTCTGGCAGGAAGTATGCACCCGGTTTCACATTCCTCACTCGTGCACTTCTATTGATAGTACTATGGTCTGGTTGCGCGCGCATGCACATGGTGGAGGAGTTCTTGCTAGGGCTCAGACTTTTGCGCTTTCGGCGACGGTTTACTTGGTTTGGCAGGCGCGGAATGCCCTTGTGTTTGAGCACAACTGAATTCCGGTTGAGGTCATTATTAGGCAGATTAGCATTCATGTTTTTAGACTTCTTTATGACATGTTTCCTATCATCATGGTTGTTTCAGCACTTGGACACTAGTTTGTTGATTATTTAGCACATTATGGCTAGCCTATGTGTTATGCCATGTGTGCTCTTGGACTGTCTGTGATTTGAATTTCCCATTAATGGGGACATACCATTTATATTATTTACAATTTAACCCAAAAAAAAAATGTCCCTCATATTCACCCTCACATCACCAATTTCACTCAAGAACCCTAAACCCTAAATTCCATAAATCAACCTCAAATCTACCTTTCCCTCCACCAAATTGACCCCACACCACCGGATTTTCACTACACAATCAACCCTTGAAGTGGTGTTCGAAGAAGAGAGAGAACAAGGCTACCACGGTCGTGAGGAGTCGCATCACATTTTCGCCCAAATCACCGTGTCACAACTGAGACACCAAGGTCACGATCGAGACACGGCCTCAGTCCAGTGCAAAGCAACCTCCCTTGTCACGATCGAGACATCCACGTCACGACCGAGACTTTCTCCCAGTTGAACCATCACGATCGAGACACAATATCACGACCGAGATAAGGCCGTAGTTTTCCATCAACACAATTTGTGTTTTTCGTCGTTCAGGTATCCTCTAGTGGTATATCTTGTTCATTTGTGGCGGTGACCACTATCTATTGCTAGGTTTGTGTTTGGATTGTGTGAAATGGCACCGAAAAGGAAAAGGAGGAGTTCCGATGAGATCGATCAAATTATGAGCAACAAGGACGTGGTCCAAACAAGATTTTCGGATACGACCTTATAGTCTAGTTTGGGATTGCGCAATGTGACCCAACAAATGTTTGCCAAAGCGGGGTTCGGGGGTTTCTTGGGGCTAAGTGCGCGTACCTTCCTGAATTTCACCCGCGAGTTTCTGAAGTCACTGACGATACATCAAGATGACCGGAGCCAAAAGATCCTTTCCATTGAGTGGCGGTCAAACAACAAGAAATGGACGCTCAATCACGATCAGATCGCCCACGACTTAGGGGTGACTAAAGCGACTGCGTGGGATGACAACATCGACAATGAGACGTTGACTGAGTGGTGGGCGCGGAGTTCTTGTGAGTCGTACGATGCTAGAAGCACTTCGGATACAACGATTGCTTTCCCCCCATGGCGTCTTATGCACAAGGTTGTGGCCATGTGTTTTGGGAACAGGGCTGAGAACAGTAAGATCTTCGTGGGTTAGTTGTTCTTGATGTATTCTTTCTCCGCTGAGTGTGAGTGTTATGTTCCGGATTGGCCGACGCAGTTTTTGACGGCTTGTTTAGAATCATAGAAAGCACATTTTGGTGATATTGTTGGAGGGGGATGATCACCCTTCTAGCCATCGAAGTTGGGTGTAACCCGCGTGATCAACCTATCTTGGGGAGTTGTTTGTATGATGAGGCCTGGTGTCTGAGGAACATGTGGCTCAAATGGAAGGACGGAACATGCAGATACCACTTCGGACGGGGCTATCAGATTGAGTTTCTGAGAGAGGAACCCATGGAATTTGGCACTTGGGCTGAAATGTATATTCCTCCTAACGTCGTCCCCGTGAGTAAGCACTTCCCGATCACTGGCCAAGCTCCTGCACGCACTTCTGCCCCGCGTCTACCTTCGTTCCCGCGCCCAAGCAGACACATACATATTCCGACGCTGGCGCAAGTGGCTCTGGTTCCCAGAGCTACTCAGATGAGCAGTTTTGGCAGACTAAGATAGCGCAACAGATGAGTCAACTTTCTCAGCAGATGGGGGTTATGATGACTACACAGCAGGATATCCGCCAGGAGCAGCGGGAATTTCTAGCCAACATGTTTAGCATGCGTGAGGAGATGCCGCGCAATCAGGAGTTCCAGCGCCAACAATGGGTGATGCAGGATCAGCGGTGGGAGTATGCAAGAGAAAACTTCTACAACCCTCCGCCTCCTCCTGACGACGACAACGACGAAAGAGTGATTGGGGTGTCTTCTTCCTCTTACCTTTTTCTATTGTGTCCTCTCTACTGCATTGAGGACAATGCACGGTTCAAATGTGTGGAGATGAGTTGACTTGTTTAGGTGCTTTTTGCTGATGTGTTATTGTTTTGAGTCTATTTGCTGATGTTTTGTTGTTTTGAGTCTATCGACTTTGAACTTTTATTTTATTATTAAAAAGAAAAAAAATCAGAAAATCCCGGGAGAGTAAGAAGTGAATGGATCGAAAAGGGGGGCTCCAATAAAATAAAATAAATAAATAAGACAAAAGAACCAGGCAAGTAAAAATGGAAAAAGGGAAAAGGTGGGTGCCTGAAAAGAAAAGAAAGAAAAAATAGTTCCTACCACTTTAGAGAATTTTGTTGAAAATTCGAAAGGGCGCCGGGATTACATGATTTGTGATTATTCGGCCACTTGGTTAGATTGATTGCATTCTTTATTGGCGTTGGAGACATAAGAAGGGAGTTGAAGGATTGTCTCAGGTTTCAAGATTCACCAAGGAGGGATAAGAAGTTAGCAATTGGCCTTTTATTCTTATATTTTGAGCTTATTGACATCCATGCTTCACATGCTTATCTTTTGCTATTTCATGAGATTTGTTACACATTATTGGCGGTTGTATTAAATTCTAGGATTAGATTTCTATTTCTTGGAGTTTGATGCATATTGTTGTGGTTGTGCTATGCAGAGTTCTTGATTAGGATTGGTGGTTGTGATGTATGGTTTGATGATATTGATTAGTGGTTTAGGACATTAATTGAAGAGGAGCTATAAGAAGTGTGTAAGCGAGTGGGTGACTCGATTTTTATCTTCATTATTATGCATATACCCTTACCCTTAGAGGAGATTAGGAGTCCACTAGTGCTTATTGCGCATCACTTGGTTCGATTTGGTTATTATCATGGAGTGGTGACATATGAAGTGGAGACATAAGGAGGGATTTGGGTAGGTCATCTTGGAGAGATAAGGAGATAGATTGGAGTTAGGATAATGCTAGTTTACACTTGGTGTTCGAAGTATAGTCGCTAGCAGACTCTCTCTACGCTTACTGCAGGACCTTTGTGCTTATAGGAGGAGTGAGTTTTATTTTGCTTACTCAAGGACGAGCAAGGTTTAAGTGTGGGGAAGTTTGATTGGAGCTTGTTATATGGTGTTAACTAGAGACTATTAGACTAAGGTTAGTGGAATTTAGGTGCTTAACGAGTGGTATGCCCCGAATCCGGTTTGGAGTTCATTTATCGATTAGCGGGGTGCTCGTAAGCGTTTTTAGTGGTTTTATTATGGAGATCCCGTGTGTGCTTACTTTTAGTGCATTCGGAATGGAGCTAGATGAAGTATGCCACGCCTACACCCCAGGAGAAGCCAAGTGGCGAAGCTGAGCTACCTCGACGCTAGCAAGTTCGTCTCAGGTGCAGAAGTCACGAGCGAGATGGAGGCTCACGACCGAGATTCAGCCTCAGACAAGACAGTCACGACCGAGACAGAGATGTCACGATCGAGACTAAGCCACAGTTGAGATGTCACGACCGGGAGGCTCTGTCACGATCGTGACCAAGGAAGAGCGGATGAACTGGACCATATCACGATCGTGACCACTGTGTCACGGTCGTGACGCGGACACGGAATGCCCAGATTCAAAGATTTTATTCCGATATTTTATTAGTTATTTCCACATCTTTTGATTTGTTTTCATTTATTTTAATTCCTTTTTTATTAGAGATTATATAAGGTTTAGAAAAGTAGGTTTTAGGATTCATTCATTCATTCTTTTACGTAGAAATTCAGCAGCAGCCAGAGAAAGCTTCAACCTTTGTTCCATCGTTCACTCATCTCCCCTGATTCGTTTTCCCATCATCAATCATTATTATTCATTGCTTTCTATGTATATGTCTAGCTAAATTCATCATAATTCACTTCTAAGGTTGAATCCATTATTCTAGGTTTGTTGTGAGAATTCGAACTCTTATGTTCTAAGTTTAATTTCAGGATTGTTTCATAATCTATTGTTCTTTATATTATCATTGATTGATCTTGATTTTATTTAGGTTTCAAACTAGGTTGATTATTATCCTTCATATTTCTAGGCTAGATAATTTGATTTGAAAAGTCTTGTCTTTAGGTAGCGAGCATGATTTGCATAGACGATTTGCGAGTGCTTATTGTGTACAGATTGTGAACTTGTGTCGAGTATCGGTGATTTGCCAATGGTATTGCACAAGCCTACCTATTTTTATCTTCATGTTGTTGTGCTTTTGAATCTTGGGATTTCCATGGTTATTGCATAATAAGGGTTTCTAGGACTATTTGGACTAGTTTCTTGTTACGAACAAAGAGTAGGACAACCGAATTAAACAATTCAGAATATAAGTTATTAGGATTCGATGATCAACATTCCATTTGAATAATGCACTGATGCTAGAGGAGTGAGCTTTTTACCCATAATTGTTTACAAACCAATCATCATATTCCTTTCTTACTTATTGAATTGCTTAGTTATTAGAATCATACAAAAAAAAAACCAATTGGTTACTACATGGTTGCATAATTGTAAATAAACTGTCTTTGTAGCTCTCTTGGGATTCGACCCCTACTTCCCACTTTACTAGTGGATTCTTGAGTTGGGTATCTTTGATAGACTTAACGACTTTAGTCTCATCAACTTTCCAAGGATTATCTTGGCTCATATGCAAAACAACTTCCAGCACAACACTCACACACTGCCATATCCTCATCTGGTGAAGAAAGTTCTCACCTTTTTCAGCTACTACCATGAGTCTGTGAATGAAACATTGTTCTCCTTATTCCCGACCCTATTCAACATATCGTCTATGATGTATGTTTCTCTTCATTCCCGGACCTCTTCAACATCTCAACTATGTAAAACATACCCTCTTGCCTCGGTTGAAGCTCCAAGGTTATAGGCACCCCATGTTCCCTCTGCACATCCTCTCGTTCCTTTTTGTTGGCATCACCCCGAAACTACTTAAGGACTTATTCAAAGGTATTTAAGAGGTCATCTATGAAAGTGATTAGTATGTGGCTAGAACTATCATCAAGGTGGGTATCCATCAGGCTTGGTCTTCATCCAATATACAGGAGATGACCAACACCCTCTACCAATGTCATTGGAACTTCATCAAAGTCTTTAAGGAGATGTTGGTAGTCAGCTCAAAGTTCCCTGAAACTCTGACTAAGAGGGTTCTTGCGAGGAAGGCTCTAGAGGAGATGAAGAGAAAGAGAAAGATGGAGCAGTGGATCTGGAGCTGTTAAGGATGTTGAAGCTCTCACAAAGGATGAGCAAGAGAAAACGGAAACAGTTGTTATAGAACCCGAGAAGGATTCTGAGAAGATGGAAACTTTACGGAAGAATCTAAGGTGCAAGGAATAGTAGACGAGGAAGAGTGATCATCATCAAAACCATATTTCGTTCAACTACAGAACTAGAGTTCCCTATCCTTTTCCACTACTAACTCCTTGCTCCAAATTATTTTTCTTGATCAATGACTCTACTAAACTTTGGATGATTAATATACTATTTTGTTGCTTTAGTGTTGGTTTGGTTCTTTTTTAGTTATATTACTTGTCATTTCTCTAGAGTTATGATTAATCATTGTTCTCTAGCTAATTGTCTTGTGATACATTTATATAGGGGTGAACTCTGGATATTCGAACAGACTATGGTGTGTCATTTCCCTAGAGTTCTGATTAATCACTATTCACTAATGATTGCACTACATTCTTCTACATATTTTTCTCGCATGTTTCCTTTGTTCTTTATATGGTAGGTTCTTATGTTTTTCATCATCAAAAGGAGAAAATTGTTAGTATTCTGAATCCAGAGAATAATATTCTCTTTGTGATCAATACTATTTTCCTTAGTTTTGATTACAAAAAACAACTTGTTATCTCATGTTCTTTCAAGTATACTGTGCAGGCATAAAGAACAAATCAAAGTTTCACTCAACTCTAATATCTGAGACCAAGAGAACAAGGCAAAAAACTTCAAGTCAAGAACAAAAGAACATGTTATGTGGAACCCAAATCAACAGAACAAGGTCTTTCAACGCTGAATGAAGTGAAGAAGATCCTTCTTTTAAACTCCTACACATATCTCATGATACAGAACACTTGTTTATGAATATCGTCTTCATCAAGAATAGAAGACAAGATCGTCAATGCAAAGGAACGGTTTCTTTCAACATGGTGATGAACTTGAACATTTGAATTTTGAAGGAGATTTGTTTTTTCTATTTATGAAAGGTCTTAGGAATATTTATCCATTGTAATAGTTGTAATTCCGACCATTCACGTGTAATTGATTTATGATCTTTGACTTTGATCCATTTATGGAAACTATTCAAATCAAGGACGCAAATCATGGAGTTTTATTTATGCTTTCCAAGACAAAGTTCTTAGGGCGTATAAATGAAACTCATTATCCTTGATTTCAGTCCTTATTAGTTTCCAAAAAAGACATAGAGAGAAAGAGTTGAGTCGATCGTAATCTGTGTAGAGAACAATTGAGATCTTGTTCTGTTTATTGAGTCGTGTTATAAGTTTAGGAAGCTCTAGTGTGTCTAGGATTAAGTTGTGTGTTCTCATAAACATTGTAATTGGTATATCGATATAAATAGGCTTTAAAATCCTTTCAAGAGAAAGATACTAGATTTTCTCCTCTATACCTTATTGGTTATCAAAGGTTCCCACTGTAAGAAATAGTGTTCCCTTGCGAGTTTACTGTTCATTCCGCTATATAAGGAACCGGTTTTTGTTAAGTATTGGTCCTTAATTCTTAAACACATCCCGGTCCTAGAAATTATAACCTTGAGCTACCAGACGAGCCTTGTTCCTTGAGATGGCTCCAAAATCATAAAGCTTGTTATGAAACACCCATCTTCTTTCTATGATGTCTCGATTAAGAGGACGAGGAACAAATTTCCATACCTTGTTCCTTTTGAACTCAACAATCTCTTCTTGCATAGCTATCCCACAATCTTCATCTTTTGTTTCATTGATGTTCTTTGGTTCCGAGAGAGAAAGAAAAACATTTATATCACAATAGCATTGATCTTTGAAGCCATACCTTAAGGGAGCTTTGATTATGCTCCTTTTTTGTTGGGAACAAGCATCCTAGAGGACGAAGATGATATGGGAATAATGTTTTCTTCAAGAGAAACTTCAGCAAAGGGATTACTTATCTTGTCTTCTTCATCAATTAAAGCATCCAAATGACCAGAATTAACATTTGGAACTGAAGTGTCATCAGTGGTAGCTTGAGTTTAATCTTGAGTTAGTAGAATCACATGAGATGTTTTTTCCGGTGGAGTATCATCATCAGAATCCACACCAGAGATGGGAATAGTGTCCCTTTTGCCCTTACTAGGGTCCCATAGAAGGTAAGTTGTAGGAAATTGGTTGAAGTCAACATGAACACTTTAAACAACCTTCTTAGTACGAGTGTTAAACACTTTATATGCACTACTCGTAGGAGTGTAACCCAAGAAGATACATTCATGACTCATGGCATCAAACTTCCTAGGTTTGTTGATGCCTACATTCAGCATAAACATTGACAACCGAAAACCCTTATATGGGAGATGTTTGGGGTTCTAATTTTTTACAACTCATAGGGAGTTTTACCGGTTAAGGTATGAGGCATATCCTTATTGATCATGTAGAAAGCTCTGTTAATGGACTCAGACCAGAAATCCTAAGAGAGGTTACTAGAGATAATCAGGGTTCTAGCCATCTCTTCCAGTGTTCTGTTCTTTCTCTTAACAACTCCACTCTGTTGAGGAGTGTAAGGAGTAGAGAAATTTTGCTATATTCCATGTTCCTTGCAAAATGTTAGAAAGTCCTTCTTTTTAGATTTAGTTCAGGGATCTGAACAAATTGTTTTTAGTGGAAGATCATTGGCCCTCTCTAACAAAGGAACAAGTTCCTTGAAGCTACTAAACACTTCACTTTTGGATTTTATGAAGATCGTCCAAGTGAAGCGAGAATAGTCATCAACAAGAACAAGTATGTACTTGCTTCCGCCAATACTTGAGACATGCATGGGTCCACACAAGTCCATATGAAT
>NW_027368154.1:0-51903 GCF_046119375.1 Phyllobates terribilis
AATGAACAACAAGATCCCCCATTTGTCCATCTTAAGAGCATTGCAACTCGAGAATATGCTACCCACAAGGGTATCCTGAGTCTATAACAAAGAACCGAGCAAATTTAACGGTGGTTGATTTTCTACCCCAAGCCATCAATAAGAATAGTGAGAACAAATTATTGGGCATGCGAAGCACAAATGTAACTCAGGAAAACAACTTGTATAAGGCTAAGAATGTACTTGGCAACAAGCCTTTCCTCGATAGCGCTAAATTAACAATCTGTCAATTTTTCATCATTTGGTGGTAAGGGTTCTAGCATTTAGAGGGAGCATCAGTATTGCAAAAACACCTTGAAATAATCAAGAGCTTGGTGAAAAGACGGACCAAGTGAGTAAATGTCTGAGCATAACAAAATTCAGGCTTGAAGCATACTCATTTGGGTGAGAAGAAAGAAAGGCACAATGGAAGACATCTCACACTGCATAGATATTGAGGCTAGTCTACTTAATAGGGAGAGTGACTATCCTCCATTGCCAATCCCCAAACCCGGCCTAGAAGCGGTAACAACCTTCTCCATATATACACAAAGTTTGATGATGTGTGCTTGATAAGCGTTGTTTAGTATAGCGCTTGCAGTGGCTTTTAACATCATTCAAAGGTGATTCAGAGGGAAGTTATGCACAATATGGTGTTTTGGAGCTTGGTAGGCATTAGCAACATTTTGCAGGAAATACAGAGTAAAGGATAAGGAGATGAGAAGTGGCGCGACGGCTCAAGGCAACAGAGTCAGTGGTGCGACCGCGCCGGACACCGCGCTCCCATTCGAGGAGAAGGTTAGAAATCAGAAGCTTGGCGCGATCACGCCATACTTGGCGCGACCGCGCCCGTGTTGGGCCGGACAGATCATGGGCTTCACGAGGGTAGTTCGTTCTGGGTCTTATTTTCTCTAATTATTAGGTTTTGATGACAACTTTTGTTTAAGTAGGTTTAGAGCTGCCTCCATTTTGGAGTTTTGACATTGTTGACATTTTTCTACATACTTGGGAGAACTATGTGTCACTAGTTTTCTTTCATTTTATTCAATTGCTGAAACCTTCAGATTAGCGTGGTTGTAAGACATCTACCTTTGTTCTGTTTCATAATTTGAGTTGTTTCATCTCTCTTGCGTTAATTGTTTATTGGATTGGATTTATCTGTCTGGATTGGCCTCCTAGGTAGATTAGATTGATTCATACTGCTAGGTTTGACTTGTCCGAGTTGGAGAGTCTTATCAATTGGTAGCAAAGCAATTGCATGATCTAGTTGAACTTGTGATTGTAGAGAGAGTTGATTGCATGTTAAATTTCGACCTTGAGTCAATGGTACTGCATGCACCTATTTATTCCTGAGTTTATTGCTGCTAAGTTATTAAATCCTAATAGTTTCGGGGTTGTAGCTTAGTAAGGGCTATTAAGACTAGTTGGACTAATAAGTATATCTAAACAGGGATTAGGACAACCATATGAACTGTTGAACTTATGATTAATAGTGGTCAATGATCAACCTACTAATCTGTTGTGTGGATTTCTATTGAACAAAGTGTGTTTTCCTAATATTGTTGCTTGAATTCATTAGTAGTTTAGTTCATACAACCCCCCCCCTTTGGTTACTTTATCCGTTAATCATATTAACTACATAAGAATGGAATCCCTGACTCCCTTTGGGATCAATCATTTCTTACTACTCTACTAGCTAGAGTAGTTGGATAGGTAATTTATATTTGATTGAGCATAACGACACATGTTTTGTGGCTCGTCAACGCTATTTGTATATCGACATGTATTAGCACACTTTGTATAAGATTTCGGGGTTGTTTAGTGGAGATTGTGTGATCCGAACTTGGGATTTGTATTTGCATTATTTAAGGATAATTATAGTGTTTTGGATACTTTGGAGCTGGAGTAGAAGTTAGTTAAGTTGAAAATTCTGCTGCTGAAAGAATATGAAGAGAATAACTGAAGATAGTTATTGGAACCCGGCCGCCACCAAGAGTGAAGCCTTAGTGACCATATTGAAGATTAAAGTGAAGAAGTTATACTAAGACTTGTACGCTGCTGGAATCCCCTGACCGTTGTCGTCTTTGAAAACCCAATAGCCAAAGATGAAGACTGGAGCACAAGGAACCACAACAAAATAACACCTGGCCACCACCGGCGTCAACTGCCACCACCGACATCAACCACTACTATCGGTGTTGGATCCCTAGAGATTCTATCCAAGATTTTCTATCCATGTTTCACCATGGGGAGATTTTTTATAAAATCTGTCTTAGTTATAGTTAGTTATTATTTTTCAGGATTCTTGTTATTTCATATATATCTTCCTATTTCCTAGTTTTAGATTGATTAGTTTATTATTATTTTTTTCTAAATTTAGTTTTGGGAATAACTTAAGTTCCATGTTCTAGGAGATTAGTCTATTCACGTTCTATCACTTGACGTTCCACGTTAAGGAGATTATTGTTCTAGATATTTTGTTTTTATTCCATGTCTATGAGGAATTAATTACTTCATTGTTCTGTGTGACTATTGAAGTTTACACTTTGTCTATAGTTGAGATTCCTTTATCCAAGTTAATTTAATTATCTTGAATATATTGCTTGATTGAGTTTTATTAAGGGTCATTAGTATTATTCATATTGCTAGGATTGATCAATCTAGTAGAAAGATTTATCTAGTAGCGCAACACAACTGATACAAACTATTTGTGGATATCTATTTTGGGGGAGAATTAAACATATGTTGTTTGGCAGGTTGTCTTATGCATATGCCTTTTAAGTCCTTCTTTGCATTACTATTTCATCTTTTGTGTCTCGTAAGTTGTAGGAACCAATAAGTAATAAGTAACATTCACGCTGGTTGAATTAGTAGTTAATAAAGATCAGGATTAGGATAACTCATAGCAGTTGATACGATAGTAAGCGGAATACGATGTCAACTGAATAAACTGTAAACTGATATATAGTTGGTTGTACGCTTTTTCTCGTCATTCATGCAAATCAATCATTGCTTGCTTGTCCGTTCTATGTTTGATAATGATAAAAAAAACCTTGTTATGTTAGCTTGATTTTTATTGTTAATTGCTTGTATTGCTAAAGACAGAATTTCCGACTCCATGTGCGATTCAACCCTTGCTTTCTATGCAGTGTTCTAAAATGCCCGCCTAGGCGACGCCTAGTCCCCGACTAGGCGCTAGGCGGCACCCTAACGTTCCGACTAGGAGCTAGTCCTTTTTTGTTAGGCGGTGGAAAAAAAATCGTCCGCCTAGGAGACTACGCGCGCCTAGGTATTACGTTTTTTTTCTAGGTTGGGGTATGACTTCTTTTTTGAAAGGGGTATGCGTTCTTATCTAGGTTAAAAGTTAAAAATCAATCACACTCTCTCGTTTGTCCCACACCTCCGCCTCTCACCTCTTACCCCTCTCCCTCTTAACTGAGAACTTTGTCGTCCCTACTACCTCTCATCTCCATCTTGTCAAGCCGTCACCTCTCGTCTCACCGACTGCCTCTCACCTCACCTCTCGTCTCACCTCTCACCCTTTTTCGGCTCTCCCTGTCCCTCGCCCTCGTACTGCGACCAACGTCCGCTAAGAGCCTGCGACTGCGACTATGACTTATGAATAATTATTTAATATTACTTACATTGAACACATGTGTTGAAAACTGTATGATTTTTGCATGTTGTGCTCTTGTAGATCTTCTTTATGACGAATACTATAAATTCTATGAATTTTGGATGATTAATTAGCAAATTATATGCTTCATAGTTAAATTATGAATTACTATGAAAATTATGAATCAATATATTTCGATTTAGTTTTTCATATAAGGAAATTATATGAAAATATACAAAATAAGTGTTATACATTGATCCGCCTAGCACCCACCTAACGTTTTTTAGAACACTGTTTCCATGTAATAGTTATTTGGTGAACCAGGAATTTACTTTGACTGGAACAAACGACCGATACCGTCACTTGATCATTTCTATTGATTAAACACCAACTTGGTAATGATTTGATCACACTCGTATTAGTGGTGAACGAGTTCTTATTCTCTCATATAACCTACACAAATTTTGTGTTTGCACATTTAGTTGAACATGAGATCAACAAGTACGATTCAAGGTCTCTTGGTGCAATGCATTATAATCAAGGGAAGATGCACACAGGGACGAGTTGGGGGCCACTGTGCCCCACGTATTTAGTAAATTTTTATATGATTGTTTGTTCTTATATGGTATATTTGATCCAATAATTTAATAAATTAGGGATAATTTAATATATTTGTGTCATTTTTCGGTTATATCGGCTTTAGTTATGAATAGTTTACACTTATTTATGGTTTATTTGATAATAATATAAGTTTTTTTAATTAAATTATACCTAATTTTTTTCCCAACTTCTCCGAAGTTAAATTTCCACCCCTAAAAATGTAGCTCTCAGTGACTCAAAATCCTGGATATGCCACTGATTATAATGATATATAAGTTATAAGTAGGCTTTTGTTTCTCTTTCAAATTATAAGGACATTCTTCTAGGAAAACCTTTCATTTCTTACACATAATGAATGGATGAAAACCCCTTATTTCAAATAGGAAAAGTGTTAAGTGAGAATACTCACCTTAAATGAGAAATGTGAATGACTATGGACCATCCAAATTTGTCATCATTGACTGACCATTTACTGGTATTGACCAACTATTGATCAAAATTGACCATCATTGACTATTGACCATTGTCTACTGAATGTGCACTAATGTATAGAAATCATGCACAAATGCTAAGAAACGAAACACAAATATAGAGAGACCATGACCAAATGTTGAAAAACCATGCACGAATGTTAATAAAGCATGTACAAATGCTAAGAACCTTGCACAAATGAATAGAAACCGTGCACAAATGCTATGAACCCATGCAAAAATCTTATGAAACCATGAAAAATGTTCATAAACCATGCAAAAATGCAAAGAAACCTTGAACGAATACTACGAAACCATGATAAATGCTAAAAACCATGTAGAAATGCTAAGAAAAACAACATACAAATTAATAGAAAGCATGCATAAATGCTACGAAACCATGCACGAAACCTAGGAAACCAAGCACAAAAGTTACTACTATGAAATGAACAAATATCACTAATAGAAAAACACCAAGCTTTGACCGGCGGTGACCATCGAAGACCGATGTTGACCGGGCATTAGTCAGACATTGACCGACGTTAACCATTGCCAAGAGAGTTGATTATTGCTCACATGTTTAATCCTACCAATTGGATTTCTAAATCTAATTTGGTTTTATTTTCTATCTAAAATATTGTACTTATAAGCCTTACTCTTTTAAATAAGACCATTATCATTGAAAAATTGTATCTACCAAATCGACCCTTAAATCTAATTGCGTATATACGAAATGTGGATATAGATTCAAAATATTCAAATATGCAGAAGAATGTTGATTTCGGATATAAATAACGCAAAGTGGTAATTGCGTGTAGTACAAATCACGTCTCTTCAGTTTATTAAACAAAAACATGATTTACGAACAGCACAGCGAACTACATCGTGTTGACATCCAAACTCAAACGCAATGTGACTAAAACGCATCGCTTTAAGGGTCCAACCCCCCGCACGCATGCGTCAAAGCCAGCTAGGCACGCTTCTCCCAATCCATCCATGGCGAATTCTCAAATTCAGCTCAGATCGGAGACAGAAGTTCCTTGATTGCTGAAGCTTTAGGTCAAGAGAGGGAGGATTACCGGAAAATAAGGCGAATTCTGTGTGTGAAGATATTTCAAAATCGGAGAGCGAGTAGATCGGGCCGGGAGGGGAGAAGAAATTGGGGGTTTTGAAGAATAAGAAATAGATCATTCTTCTGTGTGGAAAACTCTGTGGATATGGAGATAGAGGCTTGTGGCTCGAATTCGGCGGCGGTGGGCGATGAGTCGGGTAAGAAAGAGATTGACGAGGTTCGAGTAAAGAGAAAAGCTTTACAGGCTGTGCTTGAGAAATGCCAGAGAGCTCTCGAGTTGCTGACCGACGGCTGTGACTTGGAGGACGACGGCGACGGCGCTGATAGCGACTCTAGCAAGAGAGCCGGAGAAGATGAAAGCTGCGAAGAATCGTCCTCTCCTTGCCGCGATGCAGAGACTGATGAGGTCGTTGCCTTAATCTTGTAAATTTTACTTCTAATATATGTCTAGGTCATAGAATTCCTCTTTTTTCAGTGGATTTTGGTGTTTGATCTTCATTCTGTTATCTCTTGTTGATCGGGAAGAATGATTGAAATGTTAAGTTTCTGTTAATGCAGCTTTATGATATGATTAAGTCCCAAGTTGGAGGCCCTGAATTTCTTCAAAAGATCGAAGAAGCCCAGGCATCAGTTTACCTGAACCTGCCAGGTCTGTGTGTTTGAGTGTTAGTGGAAGAACTGATTGACGCCTCTTCAATTTGTTTATAAACATTGAAACTTTGTCCTTGCAGAAGATGGTGGTTCATGGGACATGGTTGGTGAACATGATTTATGGGAAGGTGGCGACTTAGGTTCAGATCAGGAAGATTATGTTCTTGTCAGGCAAGAAGACATTGTAGAGGGAATAGCATGCTTCATGGCTGCCTATCTCATATCTCTTAAGCAGACCAAGGTTACTGATGATTCTTTGGTTAATTTGATTATCTTATGTGGATTGAGAAGTTGTCAGGCTGTGATTTTTTTCTTATAAGAGCATGTTAAAATCTCACCCACCCCCTAAATAGGCTGTATCAAGTGCTATTGATGTGTAGATCAGTATTTTTCTTCCTAATTGATTACCGGTTATGTCTTCCTTTTCCAGGATCTATCACCTAACAAACTACAGGAAGGTAATTTTGTTTTTCCAGTACATCCTGCCAACCTTATACACCTTTTTGGTTAACATCTGACCTTGACCGTGCTTATTATTTCTTAAGCCCTTAGAAGGACCTTTTCTGTAAAGAAGTCGAAGGGAAAGCTACGTAAAGCATGGGATGGAAGCAGACTTATATATAATGTAGCTTCCTGGAGTGCGACTGCAGTTGGGTATGTCTTTCTCACTTCCATATAAACTTCTTATACACCTTTTTGACTTGTTCTTCTGATAGAGAATTGGTTTGATAGCTGTTTCTGTGACACTGACTGATCAAAATCTGAACATGGTGACTTGTTTGATCAAAACTGAATATGTTCCTAATGTGTTTGTAACAGGATATATCAAAATCCGGCTCTTCTTCAAGCTGCGTCAACGGCGTTCTGGACTTCTTGCCGGGTCATTTCAAAGCTCCTTTGAAGTTGGGGAACAATGAAGCTGTTGAGGAAGTTTGCACATGTTGTCTTGGCTTGATATCCCCTATGTGAATTTCATAATGATGCCGCATGTATACATTCTTTGTGCAACAGATTGATTGTCCTGCTCTGTTCAGACTTTGGAAATTGCAAATCCATGTAAATATGTCCTTTCTCCATTTGGTTTTTCAATTGTTGTTCATCTGTGAGAACTCTTTAACCACTTCAAGGAAGCTGCAAATCCATATTGTTCCATGTAGAGGTCGGTTCTCAATACAATATACGACTTACTATGAATGATAGGGTTGATTTCTTTAAATGAAAGCTACTCTTAGCCGAGGTCGCTAGATTTGATGCTCAGGGAAAACAGGTGGGATTTGGCTTGTTTGGAAGGACGAAAGAATCAATATCACGCGTTGAACTTGAATGAACAGTTTATCACATTCATGTGGAGGCTGAACCTGACTCGTTTGATCTTATTCACGTCTATGCTTGTCCGATGGCCACCAGACGATAAGGCCTCTCTATGACATCATCCGCAACATTCACATTCTATCTTTGTTGGTGGGGATTTCAACACTATTATGCGCTTAGATGAACGTACTGGGGCGCCCAAACGTCAAACTATATTGCAAAATGGGTTGATCGTAAGTTCACTTGCACACATGCTTGTTTTAGGTTGCCCATGCATCTGTTAACCGTCTAGAAATGCTTTACTCTAACGATTAACCTCTCCTCCTTGACCATAACCCCATCCTAAACCAAACTCGGGGTGTCTGATAGACATGTCTACGACGTCTCTATTACACAAGAATTAGACGGTATTTTGGTAAGTTATGAGCTACATTAGTGCATATTCGGATACATTGATGATTCTACATGGAATGTGTAATATCAAGTGTTTAAGAAGGTTTTAGAGACTTTCAAGGCTTTGAAGAATTAGAAGAGCTAAAGAGAAGATCAAGACCGAAGCTGAAGACAAAGAGTTGATGACCAAGTCCAGGATGCGAGTTGTAGAACATTGTACTGGGTTCAAATGGCTTTTTCTCTCTTATCCGATGTCCAAATTAAGTGATTCCAAGTTCTGAGATTAGATCCTGAATGCTAGTTTATACCCTTAAAAGATGAGCGTAATCAAAGTTCGGAGTAAAAAGTTATGGTATTTTTGCTACAACGTCGCAGATGTTGAATTGCCTCGGTGCCGCCCGCCGGTAAACCTTAGGCGTCCGCCGATTTTGGTTGTTAGTTCGGCTGAGAATTCCTTTACAAGCTGGACGGTTCTTCCTTGTTGGGCCGGTGTTTCCTTTGCAAGTTAAGGCCGAGAAGACTTTGTTACTTTGCATTAGTTGTAAGGTTTTAGTAATTTCTAGAAAACCTTTTAGTACTTATTAATTCCGGGTTGACTAGAGTTATTTGCTTGGTTTTAGTTGGAATTTTCTAGGGTTAATGAGGAGAGTATTTGGTAATTCTTTTTCATTGATTCCTAGGGAGTTACAACACCAAGAGTTTGAACTATCTAGTTTCTATTTAAAGACTATCTAGTTTCTAGCTTTGACTAACTAGTTTTTTTGGAGTTTTTAGTAGAGAGAATTGGAGACCTCTCCATTGTTGTGCAAGATGACTATGGACTAAACTTTCAAGCTTAGGTAAATTATGAAGTTTTCAATTTGATTATGTTGTGAGATTTTCTATCCTTTACTTATTGCATTATTGATATGTTCTTTTCATCTTGATTTGAATTGTTGATTGGATTATTAGTTGGATTCTAGATTGATCTCCTAGGATTGGATTAGTCATTCATAAGACTAGAGTAGGTTATTGGAGGTCGTCGTAGTCTATTCCTTTGAAGCAAGCATAATGCCTGATTCGGGTTGAATTAGGACTATGACTATAGAGAATTAAACTATAGGATAGACGCCAATTGCATTTTCTATATCCTGGTGCTCTTCACATTAATAACTCATTTGGTTTGAATCATTGGCGGTTTTCATGGTTAACTGATTAGGACAGGACTAGCAGATCACGGTCGGAAATGCTAGTTATTCGTTTAGGAGTAGGAACTCAAATGAAATGTTTGGTATTGGATGGATTTCTAGGATCAACTTATCTTCTGGAGATGGATTTATATGGTTAGGTTCTTAGTTTATGGGATTCTTGCACTATCTTGTTCTCCCTTTCTTTGTTGATTTGTTTGGTTTTTTTGTGTTACGTGAAAATCCCCTTTTTGTTCTTGTCAGTTGAGTGGGTGTCCTGATGAGACACACATTCTTGTGTTCTGGTTACCTTGGAACTTACAATAATTACAATTATCAAGTACTTATTACCTCCCATGGATACGACCCGTACTTCTGCTAGACTAACCTTGAGTTGTTTAGTTGAATCGGTTTTAGAGTTTCTAGAACTCTATTTTGCGTAGCCATGTTTGTCTTCTTATCAAATGATCGGGAAAACACGCGCTATCAAATTGGCGTCGTTGCCAGCGAGGCAATTTACTTGTTTTTTTTATAATGAGTCGATCTGACGACTCACACCTTTTTTTTACTGATAGTCTCTGGAGTGTTTTCTTTGCAGGATTCATTTGTTTGACTCTTTGAGGATTTAGCGATGTTTCATTGTTATCCTAGGATCTCTGTTGCTCCTCACTTGGACCTGAGTTAGTATATTAGAGAAGAATTTGGAAGTCCGTCTAATTCTATGGACGTTATGATAAGAACGTTGGTTGAGGAAAGCGTGCAACTCCACACACAATTGCAACTGTTATGTTTCTCAAGTAAGAAATTGATGAATGACCAAGTGAACTTCGTCGAATAGCTTTGTAATCTAACCAAATTTGTTGAGCAAATTCGGCAGCAGGTCCTGGATCGTTTCTCATCTCAAGCGGAGACGGTTCCTGGTATCTATAACATGAGTTCCTTGGAGGTTTGTGTGGATGAAGAGAAGATTAGTATGAAACTATTCAGGATGAGTTCGAGGAGAGTTTTGTCACACATGACAACTCGGACGAAGATCTATTGCAAAGATGAGATATAGTTTTAGAACGCAAAGTGATGACATCGCCCTCACAACCCATAGAGACGAGTATGGCACACCTAAAGCATAATGTGAATGACTTTCGGGCATAAGAGATCCACTGCATAAACCCGATTGTTGTGTGCCATGACGAGTATGATTACTCGAAGGATGTTGATGAGATCAAGTGTTTATTGAAAGGATCCAAAGACGAGTCTCTCACCGGCGCCCGCCCATCCTTCCAAACACATGATCTAGAGAGAAGCACTCACGACGGCTCCTGCCTCTTGTCCATCGACGTCCGCCTAAAATCAGCCTCAATGTGCTCCACTCTCGATGTCACCCTCATACAGACCACTGGCGTCCGCCCCTCCGGAAACAAAATCAACTCTTGGTGCCCGCATGCTCTCCTTCAGCGACCGCTGTCGTGGTGTCCCTCACATGCGCAGTTTGATCGGCGCGTTCCACCCCATCCCAGGCACCCGCCGCCGCAGCCACCCCCAATGTTTTCAAGCACTCTTACACTAGCACCCTCCCCTCACCTTGCGCGCCCGCCGCCGGTCACGTGAAGTTGAGCCTTATGTTGATGATAGTCTCGAGGGGCTGAACTGTGATACTTTGTTGGAGACACATGAGACCATATTCCACCACCTCTGAAGCCAAACCATACGAGCCTGTTGAAGCAAGATAATGAGTACAAGCTTGGGGCTATGTCAGTGAGGTTAGCATGGCAACCGCAAGTTTCCATTGAAGACAAAGAGGAGTATTTCTAAGTTTCCTTCCTTCAAGAGTTTCACCATACCTTTTGGGTATCACCCTCTTTTCCCTTATCTGTTATGTCCATACATTGAGGATAATGTATGCTTTAAGTGTGGGGGAGGAGTTCGGTATTCTACCTATAATTTTTAAAAATTATAAGAGCATAAAGATTAAAAAAGTCAAAAATAAAATCCTTGGATGAGTTGAAAACCCGAAAGGGGGGCTCAGTTAATAAGCAGGTAATATGACTGAAAAAATAAGATTCAAAGTGATAGTGAGGTTGGTGAGCACATTTTTATGAGAGTGTTAGTTGAAAACATAAAGGACGTGAATTGAGTGTTTTAGGATGTTTGATTTTACCTGGCACTGAGACATAAGTGTACGGTGTATAGGAGTGTTTTGACATAATTACGTCATTTTGGTGCATATTTGATGATAGTATGGAGTAGTCTAGATTAGTTTTGTGTTCATATGGTGTTTGATGCATATTGTTGTGGTTGAGCTATGCAGATTTTTCCTAGAAATTGATGGTTTATTATGATTGATTTCATGATGTTTATGAGTTGTGATGATTTAGTGGAGTTTAGGTTTGATGTTGAGCATATTATGTTCTTGTTCTTTTTTTATGACTTTACACATGGAGTTCTACATGATTTTAATTATCTATGAAGTGCTAGCCTACTCGAGACAAGTAGAGTTCAAGTATGGGGGATTTGATAGACAAGTCTACGACGCCTCTATTACACAAGAATTAGACGGTATTTTGGTAAGTTATGAGCTACATTAGTGCATATTCAGATACATTGATGATTCCACATGGAATGCGCAATATCAAGTGATTAATAAAGTTTTATAAGGCTTTGAAGACTTAGAAAGGATAAAGAGAAGATCAAGAATGAAGCCGAATACGAAGAGTTGAAGACCGAGGCAAGGTTACGAGTTATAAAACACTATATTTGGTGTAAATGGATTTTATCTCAGATCCGATGTCTAAATGAAGTGAATCCAAGTTGAGGAGTTATATCTATAAGTCTAGTTTCTACCCTCAAAAGATAAGCATAATCAGAGTTCGGAGTCAAAAGTTATGGTGTTTTTGCTACAACGTCACAAATGTTGAATTGCCTCGGCGGCGCCCGCTGGTAAACCTTAGACACCCGCCGATTTTGGTTGTTAGTTTGGCCGAGAATTACTTTGCAAGATGGATGGTTCTTCCTTATTGGGTCGGTGTTTCCTTTGCAAGTTTGGGTCAAGAAGACTTTATTAGTTTGCATTAGTTTTAGGGTTTTAGTATTTTCTAGAAAACATTTTAGTACTTATTAATCCCGGTTTCACTAGAGTTATTTGCTTGGTTTTAGTTGGAATTTTCTAGGGTTAATGTGGAGAGTATTTGACTAACTATTTTTTTTGGAGTTTCTAGTAGAGAGAATTTGGAGATTTCTCCATTGTTGTGCAAGATGAATATGAGCTAAGCTTTCATACTTAGCCAAATTATGAAGTTTTCAGTTTGATTATGTTGTGAGATTTTTTATCCTTTATCTATTGCATTATTGATGTGTTCTTTTCATCTCAATCCGAATTGATAGGTTATTAGTTGGATTCTAGATTGATCACCTATGATTGGATTAGTTATTCATAAGGCTAGGGTAGATTATTGGCGATTGTCGTAGTCTATTTCTTTGAATTAAGCATACTGTCTAATTGGGGTTGAATGAGGACCGTGAATGTAGAGAATTGAACTATAAGATAGATGTCAATTGCTATTTCTGTATCCTGGTGTTCTTCGCATTAATGCCTCCTTTGCTTTGAAT
Source organism: Phyllobates terribilis (assembly GCF_046119375.1). Lineage (NCBI taxonomy): Eukaryota > Metazoa > Chordata > Amphibia > Anura > Dendrobatidae > Phyllobates > Phyllobates terribilis. The sequence goes on from NW_027368154.1 coordinate 12,901, forward strand.
CATTGGCAACCACGGTGGTTAATTGATTAGGACAAGACTAGTAGATCCTGACCGGGAATGCTAGTTAATTTCGTATAGGAGTAGGAACTCGATTGAATGATTGGTATTGGATGAATTTATGGGATCAAATTATCTGTTGTAGATGAATTTATCTGGTTAAGTGCTTAGTTTATGTGACTCTTTCATTACTTTGTTCTCCCTTTATTTGTTGATTTGTTTGGTTCGTTTGTGATACCTGAAACCCCCTTCTTGTTCTTGTCACTTGAGTGCGTGTCCTAACAAGACACTCATTCTTGTGTTCCGGTTACCTTTGGGATTGACAATAATTATAATTATCAAGTAATTATATCTCTCATGGATTTGACATGTACTTTGCTAGACTACCCTTGAGTTGTTTAGTTGATTTGGTTTTAGAGTTTATCGAACTCTATTTTACATAGCTGTTTTTATCTGCCTATCAAACAACCGGGAAACATGCCCTCGACTTTTATCCATAGGAAGTAGAGTCATCAAGGACTGCTTGCATACTACTAGTTAGCATCCAACTAGTTATTTCAATTAAAATAAATCTCAATATCTGGGCAATCATATATGATTTTGCCTTCAAAATCTCGACTCATCATCCGAGTACGTAAGATGCATTAATTTCTCTTTGGATATCCATCTTACTAATAAATGCTATTTTTATCCTTACATTTTTTAAAACTTGAGGAATAAAATTGACTTTACTCATTTTAGACGGCTAATTTAACAGAACATGAGAATGGGTGGTGAAATTGTTAACGGGGTACTCAATTTGGATGGTTAATTATTAATATGTTGGTAATGAGTGGTTTTGTGCAAAATTTGACAAATAGCGGGTAACTTTTTTATTTAGAAAACGCACTATAAGTAATTACCAAACTCTTGGCTAACAGATTCAAAAATATCACACCCTTGATCTTTGGCCCTACCGATGAAGCTTTATTAAGGGGCGACTCATATTGGATAACATAGCCGTGGTACAAGAAGTGGTGCATAGCATGAACAAGAAGGTTGGAGCCAAGGGGTACATTTTTCTCAAACTTGACCTTGAGAAGGCGTACAATAGATCCGTTGGGTATTCCTAAAGGGCACAATTGAAGCAACATGCTTTCCTAAAATCTGGATTACGTTGATTATGGAATGCACCATGACCACCTTCATGAAGGTGGTTTGGAATGACAAGTTCAACGAAGCCTTCGAGCCTAAACGTGGATTTCATCGAGGCAACCCAATATCACCGTATCTCTTTGTCCTTTGAATGGATCGATTGAGCTCATCAAAATTGTCCGGCGTGGGCCTAAACTTTCCCACCTCTTTTTTGCAGATAATATCCTACTTCGTTGAAGCTTCCCTTCGTCAAATCCGAGTCATCAAGGACTGCTTGCATACTACTAGTTAGCATCCGGCTAGAAAGTGAACCTTGAGAAGTCCAGAATTTTCATCTCAAGGAACACCGATAACTACCTTTCAAGTCGGATTCCTGACAAATGTGGCATACCACTCACTCTAGACCTCGAGAAGTATTTAGGAGTCCAAATCATGCATAGCAGGATCTCAAAAAATACTTCAATGGGGTTATTGAGAAAATTCAATGGTGACTTGAAATCACCCTTTCCCGATCCTTTCTTAATGGTAACCCGAACCATATTGAAAACACATGCCATATAATGTGACATATGGATATCGGGCTATCATCGGATGTTAACCGATTCTGGCAACAAGAAGACTTCTTTAAACTAGACTGGATGAGCCCCATTTCTGAAAAAATCTGTGCTTCCTTTGGTTGGTTATCCTACGGAAGTTTCTGACAGAAAAGGAGAGGCATAAACGCCACATGACGGACAACCTTATATGCATAATGTGTGGAGATGAAGATGAATCATGTATAGGAGTGCATTATAACACAAAGCACGTTCATTAATTTTCTCATGTTACCATTGCAAGATTGGATACTCTCGAACCCAAGCTCAAGGCTGGAGGTAGGCAATGGAGTGAGGTAGAGCAACGTCTTTGTGATTGGCATCTGGTGGGCATGCTGATGGAGAAATGGCATGATCTTCCTCGATACACCGCACAATAGCTATGCCAAGGGGCTCATTACCCACAAAAGTTGTGGAACTCAAAAAAGCATGGGAATTGTGTGCCAGAATCAATACGAGAGTCCAATGTACTAAGAGCATCATTTCCTGAAGGAAGCCATTGACGGTATGTGTTAAGCTTAATACAGACGGAGTTCCATGAGGAGAACTGGCCAGAGCATTGGCTGAAGGCATCCTTAGAAATGAAGATGGTGCTTGGCTTGGTGGATTCACGACCAACTTCGGGGAGTGCTCTGTCCCAACCACAAAGTTACCGGACTCGCCATCGGACTCGAGATGGCCTGGTCTAAGGGTTGCAAGTATTTGGAAGTTGAGGTTAATTTGAAATTAGAGATCTGTCTTAGCAACAAAGGTGTCTCCCCGACACACACACTTTCTCCCGGTGTTTTGATGCCATCGCCTCCTTCAGAGGACTGGACAACCCAATTAGGCCGACTAGTGAACCCATGACTCGACTATTACTTAGGCACCACTACCCCCTCCCCCCTCTTATCCCGTCCATGTTCTTAATTTGTTACTAGATGTGCCTCCCTCTTTGTATAGTTCTCTGATTTTTTTCCATTTACAATAGAGCATGCCTCTCCATTTGATAATAAAAAAGTTTGATTGAATGATCTATCTCGTATTTTTTGTTATGTTATGCTCTTTGCACGGTTAATCTAAATAAGATAATTGTTCATAACAGAATTGGGCTTAATCTAAATAAGAGAATTGTTACATGAATTGTTCAAATAGTTATCAAATTATCAGGGATGTAGACGAGAGTGTGCAAGGCGATTGATCAAAATTTTAAAGCCTAGAATTTTAGAGCCTAAATTTTTGGCGACTTAAATATATGTAAAAACACACATGTGATGAGATAATTCACCAAATCAATATTGCATGGTTTTACGTCGCTTATTCTCATCAGACACTCATCAACGAAAGTCGTGTGGATCTGTATTTGCGGAGCATCCTCCTCATGGATAAGTCTACTAAGGTGGTCAAGTACAAGATTTTCACCACCTTTCTTGCCCTTAATCTCAATATGAAATTCACTCAAGAGAACGACCCACCTAATCAACCTCGGCTTGGTCTTTCTTTTCCAACAAATAAGGGAGTGTTGCATGGTTAGTATGAATAATTACCTTGGTACCAAAAAAGTATTGCCGGAATTTCTCTAAGGCAAAGGCCACATCAAAAAGTTCTTTCTCCGTAGTCGTGTAGTTCCACTAGGCATCCTTTAAAGTAGTAGATACATATTGAATCACATAAGAGTCGCGGGCCTCTTTCTAGCCTAGGACCGCCGTCACCGCATAATCACTTGCATCACATATAAGCTCAAAAGGTGTGGTCCGTTCAGGAGCTTGGATAATAGGTAAACTTGTGAGGAGGGCTTTCAAATTATCAAAAGCCACCTTACAAGCATCATTAATAAGACTACCAAAATTTTAAAGCCTAAAGTTTCGGTGATTAAAATTATGATAGATACTATTAATTTTTAATAACTTGCTATCATATTTTGAAAGAAAATACATTCTAATTAGTTTTAAATAAACTGAATCTACATAAACATCAAAATTTATGTTGAATATTATATAAATAATATATCTCAAAGGGAAAGTGTCACATTAGAATGAGCTAGTAAATGAGAAATGAGAATAAACAATAACTGTTGGATTGAAAGGAGATCAATGTTTCACATATGACTTTTATTTAATAAAAAGATTTATACCACCTGAGTACTCCCTACGGTATGCAGTCGTTGGACCACCACCGGAGAGCCGTTGCCAGATCACTGCCGATCGCTGGGCCACCCCCGACCACTGGAGCGCCGCTGCTAGACCATCGCCGACCACTAGAGCGCTATTGCCAGACCATCGCCGACCACCGGAGCGCTGTCGCCAGACCACCGCCGGTCGCCGGACCGCCACCAACAAGGAATACATGCACAAAGTACAAAAGTAAACGCATGAACAAAGTATAAAGTATCTGTACAAAACCAATAAAATGCATGCACAAAGTACAAAAAGTAAATGCACAATATAGGAAAGTGATTGCACACAATTGAACTACACTATGTGGACAACAGAGAAATGGATGCTCACATTGTCACTGCACGTGTATATTGTTTGAAAGTACATGCACAATGGAAGCACATGCAGATTCTTCATTATTGTGTCGATGTGTTTGGGAGGTCGAATATATGCACAAAACCAAGAAATAAATGCACACAGTAAAAAAGTAAATGCATAATATAGGGAAAGAATTGCACACAATTGAACTACATTAGAGTATGTGCACAACAAGGAAACGGAAACACATACTATCAATGTACGTGGAGATTGTTTGAAAGTACATGTACAATGGATACACATGCAGATTCTTCATTGTTTTGTGCATTTATTTGGTTGTGGAAGATTTTTAAGTGCAAGTACTTTGTACAAGTATTTCTTTGTTTTGTGTATTGTGCAACTGTTTTTTTGCAAGTATTCCTTCGATTCCTCTTTTTTCAAATTAAACTACAAAATTGGATCCTTTGCACCCAAGTTAGTGGAGTTTGACTTTTGAATTATCGAAATCCGATTCCGAACGACGTCCTGAATTAGTAGAAATCAACTCTTGAATAGTCGAAATCCGATTCCGAACGACGGAGTAACGAGGGGAAGACGGTGGAGCGCTGGAACTAGCGGAGCGCCGGTAGACGGAGCGACAGGAAGAAGGTGGGAGGTGAGGATGGACGAAAGAGGCGTAAGCAGAAAGCTGATGGCGGTGGGGAGGTGGTTGAAGGTCGGAGAAATATCAACGCGATGGTAGGAGGTGGGGGAAGAAGAAGGAAGAAAAAATAACAAGAATCGTTAGATTGAGTAATATTCTCCATTTTTATTTCTCACCTGATGGGTTATTTCCATCTAACCACGTCCTATTTCAAGTAGAAAGAATAATTTTGAACTTTCAAATAATTGTTTCTTTTATAAAACATTATAATCTACAACAACTGACCCCTACAAATATTATAAGCTCCCCATCAGATCTTACTACGTCTATCAACACTATTTATACTCAACAAGTTTATGCCAATCGATGTACTCTCACTTTATCATAGCTTAATTGGATGTGATTCAAAACATAATTTTATTTATAAAAAGTCAAGATAATAATAATATACTACAATGCAAATAACATGTCAGAAGATTATCAAATAGACGAGGGATCGGGAAATCAGTTTTCTTTAACCATGCCATAACCTTGCAACTAATTGTGCAACTAATGACAATGACAACATATTACAATGCGATTAACTATACATAATTGTCATCAGATCAGGGTTGCAGAAACTCAGAGGACTCCATGTGTATTCAGTAAATAAAAATCTGAATTTAAATACTGAGGTATATTCTCCCGTATTCCGTACTAACTATATTTAACATATTAATTAATTTGTAAATGGAAAGTATGACTAGCATAGTACTGTATGCCGCTAAAAAACATACTAGTAATGTCCTAATAATACATGTTCGTCCTCGATGTGCACGTGATAAGCTGAGTGCTGAGAGTATGAGACTAATTAAACATGTCGGTCAAAAGTATATAGGTACTAAAGACATTATGGTGAGTGGAGAAATACCCCTTGATTAACCTCGTATTGAGTTTTAATGGCCGATATGCAATGTGTTTTACCAAACAAATGATAGGTTGGCGTGAGGTCAATGTTTCCCTAAGTATTATAAAAACTCCAACAAAAGAAGTAGTAGTAGTATTAGAATATGTGACATAATCTGAAGTTCGAATCTCGTTTCAGACATCAAATCTCGCTATATATTCTATTTAGAATATGTCAAATTGTTACTTAGTACTCTTTTTGCAACAAAAATCATGAATAATGATCCGGTGAAAACAATCCTTATCGTGTGAAGTACGAACTTTCTCGAGTACACATATAACACACTAATATTCACATATAACACGCTAATGTTCACATCTAAAGGGATAAAAAAATCACCCAGAAAAAAAATAAAAATAACAGTTCACCATTAATTACAAAAATGCCACCGCGTAGATTCATTAAAAACCCATCTTTTAATCTCAGCTCTCCATTTTCTAATCTAATGGCTCAACATGCTTCGCAGTTCACACCATAAGGGTTGTTTTCACCGGAACTCACCTCCAATAATCATACTAGTAATCATAATAATGACACTTGACCACAACTCGAGTTATTACCATCCTGAACATAAGTTTGTTATATTAGGGTTTTCTGGGACGTATGTTTAATTTTCTATGACGCATGCACAAATCTCTACAAAATAAATGCAGAGTTATAAATTTGATTTTTTTTTTTACAAAATTTTACGTTAAATCACCTTCTGCAAAACAAATGCAGGAAGTCCTACCTGCGCCAAGCAAAAAAGAGACGTGCGCCATTGACCCCCGAAGATATTATCAGCTACTAGACAGAATTTATTACCCGATATAAGAAAGCAGGTGAAAATTTTTAAACTACTGCTCCAAAACGGACCCGTTAACAGGAGTGACTTCACATCTTATAAAAGAGGAAGGTTTCGGCAAAAACATATCTTAAAATGTGAAATGAAACTAAAGTTATATGTGAACATTACTATCTTATATATGAACTTAGAATGCTTATATGTGAACTTAAAATGTTGTACTAAGATTATTGCAACGTTTTTAAAACCTAATGTAGTGATTTTGACAGTATTGATCACCTACGTTCATATATAAATACACTATGTGCACATATAAGATACTAATATGTTCATATAACTTTTATTTCATTTAACACGTTAAGATATATATTCCCATGATCCTTGTATAAAACCCTACTTATAACAACAATACTTGAGATAGAGTATGAAGCACTTTTAAAAGAATTAAAAGCCATAAAAACTCAACAACTTGTTTAGTTCAACGCTTGTCTTTTTAACTTCAAATCACTCAAAACTTATGACATTATTTTTCTTTTCTTTTCCTTAGAATCTTTATAATATCCCAAGAAGTATCAAATGTTGTAAAACAAACCATCATGGTGGTAATTAGGGTCATGCACCAATTGTGAATCAATATAATATATTAAAATTTTAAAATATCCTTTCTATATGTCCATCATCTGAAAATGAACAAAATTATCTGAGCTGATTTAAAAATATCCTTCCTATAAAAACCCATCAAAAAGACCATTTCTTCTTAACAATATTTTATAACTCACCCGTTTTTTCTTATAAGGTCGTATAGATTTTGGTAACTGATATAACAATTTGTTAAGTACTTTACAGAATAAGGATCCGGTATAAACTGTCCTTATGGTGTGAAGTGCGAACTTTCTCGGGTACACATATAACATGCTAATGTTCATATATAACACGCAATCGTTCAGTTCTAAGGGGATAAAAAAATCACCCAAAAAACGTAAAAACAAACAAATAAATAAAGTTCATCATTAATTACAAAAATGCCACCGCGTGGATTCATTAAAAAAATCATCTTTTAATCTCAGCCCTCCATTTTCTAATCTAATGGCTCAACATTCTTCACATTTCACACCATAACGACATTTCACACCGGAACTCACCTCATAATTTATAATAGGGTTCATAATTCACTTTCACCCGAAAACATTCAAAATGTTAGGATCGATATTATCTATACCCGTCTACTATAACGGATGGGCTGATCAATATGTTACTCGTTTTGTCAAGCCTTCTCATTTGTTTTAACAAACATGCAAATTAACCAACTAAAACACTGCAACTAAAAACCTGCAAAATCTGAAAATACGGTTAAGAACTGAGTTTTTTGAAGTGTTTTTTAGTAGGAACCTCATCATCAATTTTATTACATTGGTGATATACTTGAGGGAAGTCGTAAGTGTTAGTTATACTTTATTTTTATTTGATTTTCAAACAATTAATATGGGTTCGGCCCAACCGAATGTGACATTTTTTACTCCCATATCCATCCAATTTTAATACGGGCTAATTGGACCAGACCCGGATGGGCAAAAATGAGTGTCCTAATATGTCTATATTTTATAACAAACCGGACGAGCTTGTTCCCCTTTAAGCATGTCTAACATATACCTATTTTAGTTGTATACATCTAATCTCTTATTATAAAAGCATTTCGCTATTTGTCACCCTTCAGATGGTGAATAAGAGGCCAAATATAAACACTTGTTCAAATAAAAGTGTGAATTTTTTATTTTCTATTTGTTTTGGTTATTTTAAGTATATATTTTCTCTATAAATAACTCATTATATCTAAATATTAATAAAAGTATATTAAAGTGAATCCTAGAATGTAAATAATAAACCCATCATAACAAAATTTACTACAACTTTCTTTTTTGTCACCCTGGAACAATAAATAGAAAAATCCATTATAAAATGTAGAAGATTTATTTTTCATAAAATAGTATCTTTATCCATTCATAGAAAATCATAACTTCTAAATTAGCAAGTTTATAGACAATTACTTTTTTATTATTTATGTTTTTTACTATTTAGATAACAATGTATATTATGTTTTGAAATATAACGGTGAGAGACATCGACATATGCTCGTTCAGCATTGTATGTAAACAACTTTATATACTTAATATAGATTATATTATCATAAGATAGAATTTACATTATATGATATGGGTACTATAACAGATACTAGTACAACATATATAAGGAGAATATCCTGTGTAACTTCAGTCTATCAGATAATAGAACACATATTCTTCAATCCCCTTTTCTATGTTCATCAAGTTCTTCAAAGAACGCTTCTACAGATCCGAATTCTCTATGGTATCAGAGCCCGATGTTGGATCGAGCGAAAATTAAGGTTGTGTTTAACTGTTTTTGGAGAATGACGGTCATTGTTGTTAGGATCGCGATCCGGATCATACGATCCTACAATCCAAAATTTATAAAACAATCCCGATCCTATGTAGGATCGGACCCATGCCAGGATCGACCTCAAGAGCATAAAGGATCGGATAGGATCGGACATGTAGGATCGTAAGATCCTATGATCCCGTTCCTGATCACAAGTCCTCCTTCATTTAAGTGAATTTTTGGACTTAATTGCTTTGTTAATTGATTTTTTTTACATAAATTTATGTTGATTAGGTGCATACAGAGACGAGAAATCGTTCACGCGCCCTTAGAATGAAAGATTTGATAATCGTATTGCACAACCTTAAACTGAAGTAAAACTATAATGTACAACCACTTATATCTTTCTTGATTTAGGAAAATTTTCAACTTTAAATTAACCCTCGTATAATCATGTTAACTTTGCGTGGCTCTAATACCGATCTTATGTGATCAAAAGTTGGTATTATTGGCATTACTTCCGATAGAATGACATATCATAGTCATATTATATTATTTTGATTGTTTAATATTATAAAATCATAGGTTACAATCCTACGATCCGATCCTACCGCATCTTTGATTCGAAGTAGGATCTCGAGCCTGATAACCATGATGGCGGTTACCACTGAGCAGATCGCTCAACAATTGAGTATGTTAATCACAAACGCTCCTTATACAATATTGAATTCCGACAATTTGAGTTCTTCTCTAACGCCTTAGAAACTCGACAACAACAATTTAATCAATTGGAGTAGACAGATTCAATTGGCATTGTGAACAAAGGAGAAGCTAGGGTTTATTAACGGATCCATCAAGAAGCTGGAGAAGATGGAGTAAGATTACTCCAGATGGCTGCATTGTGACAAGTTAGTTGCCTGTTGAATCATGAGTTGAATGGAGCTTGAGATTGCAAATTCTTTCATATACTCCACCACTGTGCATGATCTTTGGATCGAAATACTCAAGCGATATCGCCAGAGTAGTGCCTCGACGCTGTATCAGGTGAAGATGGAATCAATGCGAATTATGCAGGGGAGTATGATGTAAAGTCGTACTGTAACAAGATTAAGAAGTACTGGGATGACATAAATTGCCTAAACGGAATCCCAGGTTGCACTTGTGGTCATATGACCAAGTGTACTTCCAAAATTTTGCAGAGGGTTCAAAAAGTGGAGTCTCAAGACAAATTGCTGCATTTCTTGATCAATCTTAGCCCCGAATATGATGTTACGAAGAACCAAATTTTATTAACAGTTGTTGTACCTTCTCTAAACAACACCTACCAGAATGTGTTGCATGTTGAGAAGCAAAAGTAGCTCACGGCGAGTGCTGTCAATAGTGTTGAACCGATGGCCTTCATGGATGATTGCAAGGACAAATCGCTGGAAGCAGCGCCATTACTAGAGAAAATTAAAGTACCGGGAATTATTCAAAGAAAGATAGAAAGAAGATAAATAACGAGAAGAAATTCTGCAATCTGTGCAGCATGAAAGAACATACTTCCGACATGTGCTCTGAAGTAATTGGATACCTTGATTGGTGTAAAGGAAAGAAAGGGAAAAAGACAAGTAAGATGGCTGCAAATTTGATGAAGGAAGACACACCAATTCATGGAGAAGAAAGCTCCAGCAGTGGAAGATATAGCAATGTGGATCCTAAATTCGTCACAACTATGTACCAAGTAATAATCAAAATGTTCAAAGGCAGTGCTTCTCAGAACTTTTCAAATACGGTATACATCAACTATGCTTCTATAGATTGTCATAAAAATGAATGGATAGTGGACAGATCATGTGATTCCATACACTGATATTTTTCTGAATGTCAAACTGTTAAATCAACCGGTCACAATCAAACTCCCAGATGGATCGATAAAGAAAGTAGTAAAGAGCGGTGATGAGGATCACTCCAACCTTGACCACACATGATGTTTTGCTTGTGGCCGATTTCCGATTTAACCTATTATCAGTAAGTAAAATTATCAAAGAGCAAGGTTTGTGGGATTTCTTTGATAGCACGAGATGCGTTTTGCAGCACTTACAAAATAGGGGGATTATTGTTGTATAGGTGATAGGACGTGTCATTAGGCTGTCCAGTCAAAATAATCCCTTCTAACTCCTCTACTAAAGTAGAGTGCCAAGTAGGGGTCGAATCCCACAAGGAACCGAAGGTAATCAATTCTTATGATATTAGAAAGACTGACTAATGAAAAGTAACTAATTGGGGGATTATGAAAACTGTTTTGTTTGTTTTGATTAAATGGGATGAACACTTCATATAGTTGGTCTAACCTATTAGCATGATTAAATGGTCCTAGGTTCCTTCTATTCCGGTTCTATCTCTATCTCTATTTCTATTTCCTATATGTCTTCTAAATTTCCCTAATCCATGTACTAATATTGCTAGTTAGGTCAACTAGTCCTAATAGCGTCTTACCTACCAACCTAGCCTTGAAACTATCAAGACTAACTCCTAGGCAACATTAAGTTCATGAATAGATAGGAAAGTATATTGCCCTTGGCGCCTATACCTCATTAATCTCCACATCCTACAAGTCTAACTAGTCCAAGTAGATATTTGTGCCACTAAGCATGCAAGGTTCTCCAACTAGGATAAACCAGGCCCTAGCTATATTAAATCGAACTAAACAGCCTAGGTGATCAATCTAGAAAGTACATTCAATTCAATAGATAAATACGCGCAAGAGATTAACGCAATAGAGACATATTAGAACCAAGGATAGGAACCTCACATTGAATCAACCAATAGGATCGAAACAGCCACACGAAGTATTAGGAGACTACTCTTGGCTCATTGCTAATAACGTAGTATAAAATGTGTGTTCTAAAATTTGATGATTAGGGAGGAGGTAAATCCCTCCCTATTTATAAGAAATGAAAAAGTTAAACCTAAATGGAAAACCCTAGAATAAGTGTGTGAAAGCCCAGCCCGAAATACATATGAAAACTAGGTAAAAAGCCCAACTAAGATCCGGAAATAGGGCTTCTCGCGGCGCTGAGGCGGCTGAAGACACGGGCGCACTTCTGTCGGCGCGGTCACGCCGTCCATCAGTGACTAGGGCGTGGGCGCGTCGATTATGGTGTGGTCGCGCCAATGTGCGTTTGGCTCTGGCTGGTCGCGCGAGCTAGGGCGCGATTGCGCCCAGGGCAAAGTTGCCCCTTCTCTTTTCTTCTTGGCCCGTGCTTGCTCCTCGCCTTCCACATCTTCTCCCTTGTGCACGTAATCCTTGGATTATTATGCTCAGTTTGAGGTTGTAATCACTTTCGTATAAGAATAGGAAGAACTTGCAGAAAGATTGTATCTTTGATTTACTATTATCATCATCACTGTTGAATACTAAAACGTAGCTTTGCTAAGAATTACTTCCATCCATCGATAGCTTGTGTTCTACGTATTTTGGATATACATTTCTACAAATCCTTTCTTGTTACTTTGATTTTCTTGATTGAAATCTATACAAAAAATTGATAAAGTCTCATGTGGGATTCGACCCTTAGTTTCCCTGTATTACCTGCTAGTTAGGTTTTTAGGATAGTTTAGCTATAATTATTTGGTGAAATTTCCTGTCTCACATTCTTTGCATAAACGGAGTGTTTGTTGACTTCTTAAACGACCGAAAAACATTTTGTCTTATCAAATTGGAACCGTTGTCGGGAAGGCAATACTTTATTAAATAATTTTTGTTTGGTTTCTTTTAATCATGTCTTGATATGAACCATTTACATGGTTCAAACCCATTTTGCTGATTCTTCCCCTGTTGCTCCAATTGTAGACATTGAGCGTGAGTTTCGTCGTTTACGAAGAGAAGCATGAGCACGTGATTTGGAAGAGGGAGCGGAAGAATTTGTTCGGTGTTTGTTTCCAAGTGAGGTTGAGATGGTTGAAAGAGTAAAACTGGAGTCTTTGACTGCTCCTAACCGACTAGAGCACTAGCTCTGCTTGACTTTCCTAATGGTCAAGGGTTTGAGTTGAAAACAGGGATGGTTCACTTACTACCCAAATTCTCTAGCACTACAACTGAAGATCCAATTCAAAATTTGGACGAGTTCGTAGAGGTTTGCACCAACTTGAGGCCTTCCGATGTGGACGAAGAACAAATGAAGGTGAGTTCCTTCTCCTTTTCTCTTAAGGATTCAGCCAAGGATTGATATCACACACATCACCGGGAAGTGTCACTAACTAGGTAAAAATGAAGAGGTTTTTCTTAGCCAAGTATTTCCCAGCAATAAAGTCCAATTCGTTGCAGAAGAAAATAAGCAACATCGAGCAACTTGCTGATGAGTCCCTATATGATTAATTTGATAGTTCAAGAAGCTAATCAAGAGCTTCCCCTATCATGATTACCGAGCATAACCTAATTTTGTATCTTCATGGTGGTCTCCGCAAGGATGACCTCAGAATGGTTAATGCTACGTGCCAAGGTAACATTATAAATTTGACTTACGAGGAGCCTCTTGGTATATTTGAGACCTTGGCTGATGACTCGAGGCAGTACACTGGTAGAAGATTGAATAAAAGGAATGTATCAAGTTCAACGCAAGTAGATCCAGATGAGATTGCACTTTTGATAGAATAAATTGGAAGGTTGAAAATTCTAGGCACACCTCAATAGGTGATATCATGTGAATCTTGTGGAGATGAGCTCCACCCTATTGATGCGTGCCCAACATATAAAGAAAAATTTAATATTGTTAGGTATCAACATGGCAAGAAGAGACCACATTACAATGGTCAATTCAATCAACCTTGGAGAAATCATCCAAACTTCAAGTGGGGTAACACAGAGGATGAACTAAACCCACATATGAGAAATCAACAACAATCATATGATGAGATCCTAAAAGCATTAACACAAATCAACACTGATCTATAGAATGGCTTGAAGCAATTAATTCTAGCTAATGTGAAAGTACAAGACAACCAAGGGAACTTTGAGAAGCAGCTTAGTCAACTGACCGAGATTGTTGGGCAGATTCAACAGTAAATTTTCGGTCGTCTCCCATCTCAGACGAAGAAGAATCCCGATATTCACAATGTAAGTGCCTTTGAGGTGTCTTTTGATGATGTTGAGGATGATTTTGAGGCCATATGGAATGAGTTCGAGGAGAAGTTTGTCCTCAATGATGAGTTGAATGAAGAAAAAATCTGGAAGAAGAGTTGTCTACAACCGACGACGCCCACCTACGGTATGAAAGAAAGAAAAAAGAATGTGATTCCAGCACCCGTCGCTCGAATAGCAGGGCCCACCACCGGTTTGACTTTGAAGATACAGATTCTGATGTTGATTCCGACGCCTTCCCCTACTTTTTAGGCGCCCTCCGCCTGCCTTCTTTTGAAGAAGAAGAATGTCTATCTACCATAGTGGTGCGAGCATTGATTCATTCATTAATCCATCTCTCTTTGGATCATTAACAAAGAGTTCGACATTGGCTACCGAGAACTTTGTGATCCAAGATGCACCAATTCCAACAACTTTGAGTCGTATGAAGTTGTTTATGACTCATAAGGACATGCTTGAGACGTTTCACGACATCGAGGAGAACGTGCCCCTATATACCGAGATGCGAGCAGATCCAGTTACGGCTTGATTTTTAGAGGGGATGGCCCAGCGCAAAGAAGAGAAAAGGATCCACGCTCTAAAGAAGAAGACAATGTGTGAGTAAGCTTTTGTGGTGCTCCAAAATCGCCAACCTAAGAAGTGTGAAGATCCGGGGATGTTCACAATCCCGCTCACCATTGGGAATGAGAAGTTCAACTAAGCTTTGCTCGACTTAGGTGCGCCTATTAAGTACCTTCTTACTTTTATGATTCATCAGATCTTGCTCCACCAAGCTATACTACAATTGCCATTCAATTGGTTGACATGTTCAACATCCTTCCACTAGGGAAGTTGGAAGATGTATTAGTAAGTGTGGGAGAGTTTATTTTTCCCGTTGACTTTTACATCTTCCAAATGGACTATGAAGAGAAAGTGGTATCTATAATCCTAGGTAGACCGTTCATGAGAACCGTAAGCGCGATAATTGATGTACGAGCAGGAAAAACTATGATGGTATATTGTGGTAAGACATTCCGTTTTAAAATTGATGGAACAACCACCACTAACCCCACAATTCAGACTATATTCGGGATTGAGACACTTGTGCCGAGCTCGTACAATTCTATTGATAACGATATGAGCAAGTGATGTTCAATATTAGATATGTTTTGGGGATTTGCCCCATCAGACTGACCTTGCATGGAGAACATAGTTCATCGTCTGTTGTGCAGGATACGTTGAAAAGTAAAGAACAATCCCCCAAAATATTTGAAGTTCGTTGAAAAGGCTAGAATTAAACACCAACATGGACGCACTCACAAGTTTTTAGACTTCAATCATCTACGGTTTTGGTGAGCTAAGGATCCGTAAGACTCGGACATCTTAAGTGAGAGTTAAGCTAAATGGGAGTCATGCCACAACTCTAACTAAGGTGCTTCAGGCAACCCGAGAGAGGTAGTTTTCTTTCCCTTAGTTCAATTAGCTTAATTTCATTTTAGTGTACATCAAGTCAATCCGAGTCCATTGCCGCCACCATTGATTAGCTACAGGGTATGAATACGTTTGTTCTTTTGAACTACTATTTTCGAAAGCGAGTAAAAGTGAGGTTTTATCAGGAAAAATTTCCGAGTGAAAAAGAATAGAGTGTACAAAAATAGAGTGTAAAAGGATAGAGCGGAAAGAGAAAAAAAATTCAAAAAAATATGTTCTAGAGGGATAAGATAAAAAAAGAGAGAAAATCTAAAGTTTAAAATGGGAAGTTGAGTGAGGGAGCGTTTTCAGTGGTGAATCGTTTGAGGAGTTCGTACGGAAAAACAAGAGTGTTGTGTAAAAAATAATCAGAACGAGTGTAGGGAGAGTTTTTGAAAGGAAAAATGAAATTCAAGATATATCAAGATTGATAATTTTACCCCCAACTACATTCATCTTCAACCCACATCCTCCATAAAACACAAACACAAAATACACAAAACTTTTTCTCCCTCTCTTCTCCAATTACCCTCCATATATACCCCTCTCCCTAACCAAAAACCCACAAACACACCGCAAGAACCCCAAATCCTAAATCCCCTCCCTCTCCTTCCAATTTCAAGAGAAAGTTTGAAGCTTTTTGTTCCGTCCAGATTTCGGCGTCCGCCTCCACCTTGAGGTTTCTCGCAGTGCCCGCCGACGGAAGTTTAAAATCAAGATTCGCAGAGATTCACCCAAAAGTTTCCCGCGCCACCACTTTTAATAGGTTCAGGTACATTTTGATAGTTCATTTATCCAATTCAGAGTCAATTTGAAGGTGTGACAAGCATTTGAAGTGTTCGTCAAGTTTTCCAACCATTTTCGAGTTTGTTTGATGTTGTTCTTGGTAGACTCCGACACTCGCCTATAGATCCGGAGACCGCTTCTCTTATTTACGGAGTTTCGTCTGGCAACCGCCGACCATGTCCAGTGCCCGCCGTCGTGCTTCAAATTCCCAGATCTAATTCAATTTCGGCGCCTGCCGCAAATTCAAAGCACCCTCTGTGGAGACCGCCTTTATTTATGCGGCCCCCGCTAATTTCCAGCGCCCACTGCCGGTCGTTTTCTTCTTTAGTCAGTACTTTCCTAGACTTGGATTTTTAATTACTTTCAATATCTGTACATCACACGGCGCGTCGTCCTCTGAAGCCGGTCCAGGTCGTGTTCCACCTTCTAAGAAAGCTAAGAAAGTTAACAACCCGGATACGATTCGGGTTAACGTGGGATCCCGAGATCTCATGAGTACCATGTTCTTCCATCGCGACTTCATGAGGGAGTTGTGTATCAATTATTGTTTGAGAGAGATGCTCAACCACTGTGTATTAGGCGCATTTGATGATTATTCAGCCCCGACTTTTGCAAGCTGGACAAGAGAGTTTTTCGACTCTCAAGGTTGATGAGCGAGCACGAAAGTTGTGCTTTAGCATGAACGGTACAACCCACACGGCCACACCTTGAGGATGTGGGATCTTCATGACATCATTGGTATTACTTCTTCCCCGATTGAGAGTGATTGGACGATTGAAAATGGGTCGTTCGATTTCTGATACTATTCTACAGGTTCACACTACAACACCGCGACAAGGAACTATGGTTATCAGTGGTCGCACTCGTGCCTTCTTCTTGCTCACAAGGTGATACGAATGACATTTTATGGTAACCCGGAGGTGAACAAGATGTCTTTGGCGGACTTATGAGCTATGTGGACTATGACACGGAATAGTTCAGGACGATTATATTTTTGAGGAGTTTTCATAAGTTTCAAGGTGATTCGGTAGGTAAGATTTGCATGGGGGAATGATCACATTGATTGGAGATGCTCTTGGTCTGGCTCACCCTGTGGAGGATCTTGTTTCCCATAAGTTTTGGTTCGATACAATACGTATGAGTGATTTTCACATCATATAGAATGACCTGGATTTTATTGTTGTTGGGAACGAGCGACCCCAACCACGTGACATGCACCGTTATATATTTGGTATTAGGAACATCATAGTCTTTCTCTTTTGACGGTTTGAGCCTTTGTTGTTTCCAAGTACCCGCTATCAGGACTGGGATCTACGTGCTAGTTGGTATCCATGCGCCTTCCGTCATTGAACCTGAGCCGGTGCCTATGGAGATTGACTATGGTAGGCAGACTTATGAGAGTGTGCAGAGTTTGGATAAGCGCTTCACTGATTATACGTCTACCCAAGACACTCGCTGGGCCTATCAAGACGAGCAAATGAGTATTTTGAAGCAGCAGATGCAGAACTGGGATGCTTTCACTAGGTCCAGTATCCGGACTATCCACCACCACCACCACCTCATCAATAGTGGTATCTTTCTATTTTCCCCGTGTTCATTAGATTTATCTAATTTTTCACATTGAAGACAATGATTTTTTTGAGTGTGGGGGAGTAGATTGTATTTGCTATTTGTATTTCTCTAAAAATCATAAAAAATAAAAGAGGTAAAAATGAAAAGAGCCAAAATTAAATCTTGGGATGAGTGAAAATTTTTCGGGACGCTTAAGCAACAAGCAGGTAATCTGAATGGCATAAGCCTGGCAATAAGAGATTTTTGAGAGATGTGAGGTTGGAGAGATTACTATTTTTATGGGAGTGTTAGGTGAAAACCCGAAAGGACCCTTAAGCAAGAATTGGAGTGAAAATTTTTGAGTGTCTTAGAATGTCCATATTCACATTTTGGCGCCAGTGACATAAGAAGTCGTATTCACATTTTGGCGCCAGTGACATAAGAAGTGGAGTATAGGAGTGTTTCGGGTAGGATTTCACTTGAAGCTATAAGGTGTAGATTAATTTCTATTTTATTTTTACTCTCATTTTGAGCATTCATGATATATATCTCTTTGATGGATTTTCTATAGCTTGCATGACATACATCTATGAGGTTTTTATCACTATTTCTTTTGAAGATTTTTGGTGCACATTTGGTGATGTTATGGAGTAGATTGTAGGATTAGACTTCTTTTCCTGGCGGTTGATGCATATTGTTTTGGTTATGCTATGCAGATATTATCTTAGGAGCTTGTGGTTGAATTTGTGTTTGTTGTGATTGGATACTATTTAGTGGAGTAGGAGATTATTGGTGTTTGGAGTGGAGATGTGTTGATATTGAGTTATTTTGTTTGATTTTTGATTTCATTTAGAGGAGATTTAGATTACTCTATGAGAATGATTGTTATGGTTATTTGAGTTATGATGATGATATATATGTTGTGACTACATTCTGTGAGATTGAGAGCATTTGATGTATGCGTGATTAGATTTGATGTATTAGGTTTGGTTGGTTCGAGGATTGAGCTTGTATGTTGATCCTGTGTTGAGCGACTTTGTATTCGAGTTCTACATGATTATTATTGTGAGATGAGTGGTAGTACGATTCAACTCTAGACGAGTAGAGTTCAAGTGTGGGGGAGTTTAATGTGCACGTCTACAACGAGTATACTAGCACGGGTTTAGCACGTAGTTGTTACTATATTGAGTTGTATTGGCACGTATTTGGTGTGCATTACTTTACGATTATCTATGACATATTATGAGGATATCTAAAGACATTAGAGTGAAGAGAAGAAGAGAAGTGAAGGCGAAGATGAGCTACATTAAAGATTCAAGACGAAGTTGAAGGAGTCTGATGACTGATCTCTCGGCGGTGCTCGCTTGTGTTCCAGCAGCGCTCGCCGAGGAGTTTCTAGGATTTCTCAATTACAACTGGTGGCGGCCGCCGATGGTTGCAGTTTCTACACGGTAAGTTCCTTTGTTTTATATATTCCGAGACATAGTTTTATAAATTAGTTTTTATGTTATTCTAGATTCGTTATTATTATTATTATTGTTATTATTTTTATTATTATTATTAGAAGAAGAAGAAGAAGAAGAAGATAATTTAATTTGTAGGATTTTTTAGTATCTTTCTAGCAACCACTTTTCTAGTTGTCAAAGTTTAACGTATAGTTTGTTTCGTAGCAGTTTTCAAAGCTTTTTCCCAAGACGTTTCCTTGTAATCCTTGTATGGAAAACTAATTCCCTTTTCCTTAGTAAAGTTAGTGGAAGTTTCAGTTCGTGATTGGTGTGAGTTTATGTATATTTTGTCTATGCAAATGTTGTGATCTTTTCTCTTGAATTAAATGTTCATTGATTTAATGGTTGAGTTCTAGAATGATCATCTAGGATTGAATTAATTATATCATATTGCTAGGATAGATTTTGCCCGTTTGATGCTTTCTATTTCTTTGAAGCCATCATATTATTCTAGTATCTTTTTGTGCTAGGATTTATATGTAGAGAATTGAATTATAGGATAGTCGCTCTACTATTTCTGTATCTTGGTGTTCTTTACTTAATGCCTCATTTGGTTTGAATCACTGATAGGTCTTTCGTGGTTAACTGATTAGGATAGTATTATTATGCTCTGCTTGAGGCTCTAATCACTTTCTTATAAGAATAGGAACAACTTGCATAAATATTGAATCTTTAATTTACTATAATCATCATCACCGTTGAATACTGAAACGTAGCTTTGCTAAGAATTAGTTCCGTCCATTGATAACTTGTTTTCCACGCATTTTAGATATGGATTTCTACAAATCCTATTTTGTTACTTTGATTTGCTTGATTGAAATCCATACAAAAATTGATAAAGCCTCCTGTGAGATTCAACCCTTACTTTTCCTATATTATGTGCTAGTTAGATTTTTAGGATATTTTAGGTATAATTATTTGGTGATCCCTTTCTCACATTCTTTGCATAAACGGGGTGTTTTTTGACTTGTTAAACGACCGGAAAACATTCTGTCTTATGAAAGACCGAGAAGCAATTAACAGTGAGTAGGTCACTAGCAGAAGCAGAGTATGGGAGCATGGCATTGACAGCTACTACTACAGAGTTGGTTTGGACAAGTTACTTGTTAAAGGACTTACTAATTGATATACCTCTGCCTATAACTTTGCATGTAGACAGTCAATCTGCACAAAAAATAGCAGCAAACCCTTGTTTTACGAGCAAACTAAGTATCTGGAGATAGATGTCCATTTTACTTGGAAAAAGATCCAGACAACCTATGTGCATACGAGTTTATAGTTAGAAGATATAATGACTAAGGCTTTAGGAAAGCAAAGTCATTGTTTTCTTAGTGTCAAGTATGGACTTGTAGATGTTCCAACTTGAGGGAGGATATTGAGATTATATTATTATAAAATAGAATTTATATTATAGGATAGAGATACTATAAGATATGCTAGTACAACCTATATAAGGAGAAAATCCTATGTAATTGCAACTACACATTCAATATGTCATATAATAGAATGACTAAGGCAATTACGCATTCAATCTATGAGATAATAGAAACACAAATTCTTCAATCCCCAAATGACTAAGGCAATTACGCATTCAATCTATGAGATAATAGAAACACAAATTCTTCGATCCCCTTATCCTTGTTTATCAAGTTCTTCAACGAACTCTTCCACGGATCCAAATTCTATACTCAATACACAAATACAAACATGATATTGTGGTTCCTTTAGTATATTGGAATGAATATTTCATATTTGTCATAAACTATAAATTATATAGATGTGAGTCAATCATGATGGTTTAATTCACAAGATTTAACACACATTTATATTGTTTTTTAGCCATATTAGTTGAGTTGTAATTGCCCAAGCCAGAAGAGAGATTATCAAGTATTCAAGAATTTTTACACACATTTGAGAGAATTTGAAGAGTATCAGTCAAAGGAGCTACAAAATGGAGGAGTTTCCATATATAGAAAGTCAGAGTTGTAGATGCAAGAAGAGGAAAGTCAACAATGCCCAGGCCACGACCCACGTCCATTATTGTCGTGCCCAGGATCAAGTGAATGATTCTTCTGTTTTCTGTGAGTGGTTATTCAGTTACAGAAGATAGGAAGATTTCATCGCCTCTCTGACCCGCGCCTTATTCACCTCGCCCCGCGCTCACAAGAAGATAAAGATTTTACACTTATCTCTTGTTTCACCTTCTATGTATTCATTGAATAATTACTTAGTTAGATTAGATTTCGTATTTCATATTTATTATTTTTACCTGGTAGAATTAGGCCAAGTCAATCTCCTATATAAGGAGCCTTTCTCCCTTACGAACTAGAGGTTAGATAATTTTAGGTTTATGCAGTTAGTTTATTTTGAAGAATTTATTCATAGGATGAGGAACTAAGTACTCAAACATTGCTCCACTTGAGTATCAAATTTTAGACAGAGTTATTGTTTTAGACATAGTTGATTGTGTCTTTTCGTGCTTATAAAGATCATTTCTTTGTGTGCTTTAGTTAGATTGATAACCTAGCACAGTTCTGCATTACATACTATTATAAAGAATACAACTTTAATATATTTAGAGTAGTTTGCGAGCATGTTAAAGTACGAATCACACACACTATTGAGATTTATTAGACTAGCTTGCATCTTATCTCAACTGTGCCTTTTCTATCGGTTATAAATTGTTTTACATGCTTCTGGTTGCGAATGTAAATTCGAGGTTGTTTTTCTTAGATTAGAACGACACAAGAATTAATATTGATAGGTGGAAAGGAACACAATGATCAAAACCTTAACAATGTATAAACAAATTAGTTGGTGTCGAACAATACTCTCTCATAATAAGTAAAACAATCAAATCACTACATTCGATTAATCATACAAAACCCTTGCCATGTTCTTTACAAACTAAATCCTTTTTCCTACTATCACGCTTCTCTGTGGGATCGACCCTGTGCTTACCATATACTTCTGTTTTGGATATTCACCAGGAATATTAATTCTGATAGTGCTTAACAACAACACTATCAATTTTGGCACCGTTGTTGGGGAAGTGTTAGATAGCAATTTTAGGTTTTACTTGGTGGGGGTCTATCTTATGACCCACGCCGCCTAACCTCACGAAAATCCTTTGGTTGAGTCTTGTACAGAAATTGAAAGAAAGATTAGGCAAGACAAAAGAAGATTAATAGTCGATCAGGAAACCGCCATAGGAGTTGCATCCTCATTCATACAAGCACATGACATAGTAGAGGTTGCATGATTAGTTAACATGACGATAAAGGAACTGTCAGAGCAGTTCCTTGCTCCTCACCAGACCATTGTCATCCTACCAACTCTTCTAGAAGGTACACATTTCGAGCTGAATCCTGGGCTAGTCCATCTATTGCCCAATTTTCATGGATTGAGTGGAGAAGATCCTATCAAGCATTTGGATCAATTCCATTCTATCTGCTATAGTATGAAGCTCAAATGAGTCACTGATGACCGAATCATGATGAGAGCATTTCCTTCCTCATTGAAGGACAGCGTAGGTGTTATAAGATATTTGGCGGATATGCAGAAAGTTTTCCTAGAGAAATACTTCCCAGTAAAGAAAGCCAACAATCTTAGACGAGAGCTTACTACAGTCCAACAAGGGAAATACGAGTCACTCTACGAGTACAATGTGCCACTCAACAAATTATTCACCGGCTACCCACAATGTCTGATGGAACAAATAGACTTGATTTACAGTCTCCATCATGGTCTCCCAGACCCGGTGAGAATCCTATTCATTGTAGCATGTGGCGGTAGTTTTCTTGAAAAGACTCCAGAGCAAGCAATGCATATATTCAATGAGATGTCAGAAGGAACAAGACCGGTAGGGAGATCTTCTTCACCAACGAGGAGTACTCATTGTAAACCCATCTACAGAAATCTCTGAACTAAAGGAGATGGTGAAGAGATTAGCATTATGAGACACAATGCAACAACTGAAGGCATGTGGAATCTATAACGATCTTATACATCCTAAAGACATGTGCCCTCAACTACAAGAGGAGAACCCGAAGGTAAACACAGTAGGAAATTTTGGTCCTCCTCTCCCTAGTCTGTCCCTACTCATATAATTATGAGCCACTGAGATGGAACAATCAAAAGAAAAGGTATGGCAACAATTAGAATTTTCAACAACATAAGGCCCAACACTGAGGATCTCCTTCATTCCCTAGCTACGAAATTGGAAACTCATGTCGATGCAATAAATAAGCAGTTCAATAAGATCGAGACACAAATTGGTTAGCTGACACAAGAAATGGCAAATATCAAGACAAGAGATTTCGGACGTCTTCCTTCTAATACAGAGGTGAATCCTAAAGGAAACATCATTTCTTTGATCGAAACGACATCTCTCCTAAGATTCAAAGAAACAGAAACCTTCTCCAACGATTTTGGGGAAGAAACACTACAAATAGTCTATGCCATAACCCTCGCCTTTTACGTTACGGCCCATACCCAGGTCATAGAGCTCTTTCTTGAGATTCTACACGTGAATGTTAAACCTGAAGTAGAATCATCTGAGGCCAGGCCATGAACCACGCCCAACTCTCAGATAAGAATTGATGAATACGAGACTCTTCTCATGACGCACCCCGCGCTGGATATTCCACGACATGTGCCCATTAATGTCGCACCCTGCATCAAAGGTTTAGAGAACACTACTTCTTACAAGCCCGAAGTTAAGTCATATTGCTTACAGGATGCATATCATATATACCATGGAATGGAGAGCGATGAATCAAGGACGGAAAGACTAAACGAGATCAAGAAATAAAGCTCCATTCGTAGAGAGAATGGAGAAGTAGAGATATATCAGAGAAAGAAGATCAATGGAGGTCGGGTTAAAGGAAGAACTTCCTACTAAGTGTGGCAATCCAGGTACATACTATATCCCTTATACTCTTGGTTCTAAGTTTATAAATAAAACCATGCTATATCTAATGGCATCCATAAATGTTATACCCTCGAACATTTTTTATTTTTTGGGTCTACCACCATTACAAAGCACTGATTTGCATGTGCACCTGGCTGATGGAACTTGTGTCCACCTGAAAGGTGTAATCAGAGATGTATTAGTAAAGTTGTATAAACTCAAGTTTCCTGTAGACTTCTACGTTTTAGAAGTCGCCATCAATATAAATTCACCTATTTTTTTAGGTAGGAGGATTCTAAGAATGTAAATTGATAAAGATGTCGCGATTTGAACTCTATCACTTACAATTCGTTGTACGCGGTCACCACATATTTTCTAAATCCTTCGGACATTTGCATACAGAAACATTGGGTTCGTCATCCATCAAAGAGATAAACCCACCAAAGAACTAAATTTTGAGCATGAATTAAAAGATGTAGGTAGTGATAATATGAATAAATGAAAATGATCCATGAATTATACATCACTACGCACCCTTGCATGAGAAAATGTGAATGACAAGAACAATATAGAGGATAATTTTATGGAAAATCTTGAAATTAACAATACTAAGAAAGGTTGGAAGAACCTAATGAACAAATTGAACATCACAAATTTTATACAATGAAAAGAGGAAAGCTCAATTGACAGTGAGCTAGGGGATATGGATTTGGACAGTCACCCCATTCTATTTATTGGAGACGACATTTCTCCACTTCAGAGTCATGATGATGTGTAGGTACAGATCAAGAGAGAGAGAAAAACCCTTGATTCAACCGAATATGGGGAAGAAGATGAGAGCTATTTTGAGAGACCAATCATAATGATCCAGGAAGCTCTAAGGTTCAAGCCTTTCCAGTCTTGGTTCATTCATGAGATTTACGAGTGCTCGGGCCCGTGGGAGCCCAACGAGCCTAGTTACAGATGGTCTATATTAGACGTCGAGACAATGATGCTAACTAAGGCGCTGCTCGGGAGGCAACCCGATATAGTTTAGATTTAGAATAGTTTAGGAATAGATTAAGAAAACTTTTGCTCACATTTACCTCGATTGTTTTTGGTATATGTACTAACTTGCAGGTACGAAGAATGTGTTCAAGTTCCCGCAAGGTCAACCTATTGTTCTACAGTGGGAGTATGTACCCTAAACTCTACGAGGGAGCAATAAAAATAGAAAAAATACAAAAGAAAGAAAAAGAGAGAAAAAGATGCCTTGAGCGGAACAAAATGAATTAAAAAATGATAGAAAAAGAAAGAAAGATTGCATTGTCTTGTTCCTCATACATCTCGTTGAATACTTTCATTGCTTGCTCCAGTGTCTGTCAAGGAAACTACCAACACATGCTGCATCGAATAGGATTCTCACCGGGTCTAGAAGACCATAATGGAGACTGTTGATCGTCTCTTTGCTCCAGTTGATGCTATGGGAAGCCTGTGATTAATTTATTGAATTGCTCTTTGTACACATAGAATATCTCCTCCTTCGCATGATGTATATCAGTAATCTCTCTCCTGAGATAGTTGACTTTCTTTATTGGGAAGTACTTGTCTAGGAATGCCTTCCGCATATCTGCTCAGACCTTATAGCACCAGTTAGAAGGTAATAGGATCACCGGTCAATGTTATCCTTTAGTGAGAATGGAAAGGCTATCGTCATGATTTGGTGATCCGTGACTCTCTCGGCCTCATGCTTGCGCATATCGAGTGAAAGTCGTCTAGATGCTTGATGAGATCTTCGCCACTCAATCCGTGAAACTTGGGCAATAGATGGATCATCCCAGGTTTCAACTCAAAGTTAGTACCTTTTGGCAATGCTGGAAGGAAAACTGTGGTTGGTTGTAGAGCAAGGCGTTGCTTTGACAGTTCTCTCATTGTATTGTACGCTAGTCATGCAGCTTTGGCCATGTCTCTTTGCTGGATTGTAGCATATGTTGCTGATTCTACTGTTGCGGTGTCCACCATCGCTTTTTGAAATTTCTCTTGATGTAGCTTATGTTCGATTTCTGCACAAGGCTCAAGCAAAGGATTTTTGTAAGATCTGGTGGCGCAGGTCATATGATAGACCCACACCGTCTAAACCTAATGTTTTTTTTATGTTTCCCCAGCAACGACGCCAAATTTGACACGTGCATGGTCATTACGCGTGGTCAAGATTACTATTTATTTTTCCTAGCAACCAGTTAGAAAAGTAAGTGATAAGCAAGCGACGATCCCACATAGAAAACTATATTAATAACTTTAGGTGTAGCAGAACTCAATCTTAAACTTGTTTCAATGGTTTGTGTTTACGTTTTAGGGTGGCTGTTCCTCTTTTCTAATCCATCTACAGATCCATTTTAGTTTAGATCATCGTGTTCTTTGACACCTATTCATCTTAATCCTTATGTTGCCATGTCAACTAAAAGACATATACACGTTCTACATTCAATTAACATAACCTTGTAGAACACGTTTGAGGCATCTACAAATCTTAGTCCTTGAGACGATCTAAGCAGCACCAACATCTTCAAATCTCAACAACTAAGACAAGCCAATAGGTGTGTCTATGAATTCTAATTATGTGTATTACTTCCTCCTTTAACGTATGGCCACAACCAGACTAGACACATTTAAAGAGTTTTCCTATTATGAGTTTATGCCAGTTTTCATGATATTTAGGTTGTCAATCTAATCTAATCATACAAAACAATGAAATTAAGAGCATATAAGTAATCACATCAACATAGTATGAATCAACAATGAATAGAAGAACACTTACAAATGAGATATAGTAATTACTGGCAGTCGGTCCTAATTGAAACTCCCTTGGAAGCCGGATCTGATGGCATTTAGAAGTGTAAAAGAGCCAAAACATGTCTTTGTGGTTCACCATTGTGAGGTAGCCAGCTCTCTTCAGTCAATCCAGATTATAGAAGGCTGGTTAGATTTCCTTCTCCTCCTTCTATAGGGAAATATCGCAGAGTATGTCAATGGAAACCAAAACGTGCCTTGGTGAATCACTCGACCTTTTGCTAGGTTCCAACACTCTTTCTAAGCTCTGGAAAAACAAAAGACACCCAACATGGAGTAATACTCGACTACGACGTTAGGCACCAGATGTAACACCAGTTATTCTGTAATAGCCGATTGATGTTGGATTGGTAAAAAATATTCATGGTGAGCAATTTGCACGCCAACCTAAGTGGTGGAGGTGTGATCTTGTTGTTCTCGTTGCTCTCCGGGAAACTCAGAGCGTGTGGCCAATCTCTAAAAATCAAGGGGCTCAGAGAATTGAAGACCATCCTGGTTTGGGATCCTCCGTGACCCATAAACTCTCTCTTAGCTCGGCTATCAACACACTGTTATTCAAATTTATCATAATCGAATGTGCAAGAAGTCACTTCCTTTCCCCTTCTGGATTGACTTGAAATTCTTGGACAAAGGAAGCAATAAATTGGATGACAAAAGAGGCGATACACGAAATTATCGACATCCGTAAATCCACCTAAGCCTCCATGGTCAAATAGCTTGCAAACTGACACGTTGAATTATCGACATCCGTGAATCCACCTTAGCCTCCATGTTCAAATAGCTTGCGTGGCTCGGCAAAATTCCACGAGGTGTGGCAAAGATGTGGGTGAAAACTGGGATTCTAAGGTGGGAGCTTTTGTAGATTAGGGTTTTTAGATTTAGGGAGGCCGATTATTTAGGAGATGGGCTTTTATAGGGATAAGGGTAGTGTGGTAATTGTAAGGGAAAAACAAATATATCTATTACTTGAAATCAAATCTAATTTTTGTTCCACCTCCAACTCTGGGCTAACAGTTTGACTTGTAGGGACTTGAACATCTTGTTCGTACCTAGAAGTTATCACATCAAAAACAAATAAATGAGGTTAAGTTAGAAAAATTCCTAAACTAGTCCTAACCTAACTATCTTAGTAGGGCTGGAAACTTTCGGTTCTTGGTAATTCTTTAGCCTACCCACAAGATATTTTTTTAAATCGGGTATGGTTCCTGTGAAGTTTACTAAGGAACCGACATTACCCAAACCCTCAATTTAATCAGTTCCTAAAGTCGGTTCCTCGATTCCTAATATTTTATATATTTGTCATATTTTGGATCCTAAAGTCAGGTTCAGTTCCTATAATCGGTTTTGGCTAACCGATTTTCAGGCAATAACAACAAATACAACACTTCAAGTGCACAAACCCAACAATGTGGTTGGTTGTGGAGCAAGGTATTGCTCTGACAATTCTGTCATTGTCATGTCTGCCAGTCGTGCAGCTTCGGTTGCATCTCTTTGACAGATTGCAGCATTTGTTGCTGCTTCTACTGCTGCGGAGTTCGCCATTGATTTATGAAATTTCTCTTGCCTTATCTCTCATTTGATTTCTGCACATGCTCAAACAAAGGATTGTTGTGAGATCTGGTGGTATAGATCATAAGATAGACCCACATATTGTAAACCTAACGCTTTTTCGCTTTCACCAACAATGGTGTCAAATTTGACCCGTGCACGGTCATTACGCACGGTCAAGATTACTATTTATTTTTCCTAGCAACCATTTACAAAAGTAAGTGATAATTAAGGGTCGATCCCACAAAGAAAACTGTATTGATAACTTTTAGGTGTAGCAAAACTGAATTTTAGACTTGTTTGTTTTTATGTTTTGGGGCCATCTACGGATCCATTTTAATTTAGATTATCGTGTTCTTTGCCACCTATTCATGTCAATCCTTATGTTGCCATTGTCAACTAAAAGACAGATCCGCATTCTACATTGCTTACCAGAATCCTGTAGAACATGTTTGATACCTAAGACATGCACAATTAGAACGAGCCGTCACCAGACGCCCACAAATCTTAGTCTTTGAGATGGACTAAGTAGCATCAGAGTCTACAAATCTCAACAAGTAAGAGGAGCCAATAGGTGTGTCTAAGAATTCCAATTATGTGTATTGCATTCTCCTTTAACTTATAACCGCAACAAAACTAGACACAGTTAAAGAGTTTCCCTATTATTAGTTTATTCCAGTAATCATGATATTTAAGTTGTCAATTTAATTTAATCATACAAAGAAATGAAATTAAGAACATGTAAGCAATCACATCAACATAGTACGAATCAATGATGAATAGAAGAACACCTTTTAAACTAAAGCTTCAACATAGATTTCATAGGAAAGGAAAACAACGTTTTGTAGCTTAGCTCCTCGTGCTATTTAGCACAAGAAGCTACTTCTGGACCGGTGGCCATATTTCTTGTTCGGCTGCTCTTATCATATCAAAAAATTCCGAGCTTATGCATTCAGGGGCCCATCTTCCTGGAACAATACTTCTGGATCGGGAGCATCAAGAATCATTCTTTGAGTGGAATCGAACTCATTCCCCTCAACATCATTCTCCGGTAGGGGAGGGAGATTCAAAACGGTCCCCTCGCCATGGAAAACCCATACTTGATAACCTTTCACAACCCATTCATCAAAATATGTAATTCCACGTCCTTGGTATCTCGATAGCTTTTATTTCTACAATTTACATAGAGCAGGGGCATTTAATCTGTACTCCACTTATACAAGCGGGATGACGTAAAGCAAACTGGATAAACTCTCTCACATTCTCATTGAATCCTGGGGTTAGCAACCCTCTTGTGTGTCTCTGATACATCCAACTACGGTCTGGATCCATTTCTATTTTTCTAGTTCAATATATAGAATGCGCATTTGCTATCTTACTAAAAAAATTATAGTTTATTTTAGTTGTATACATGTACCGACTTATGTGCACAATTTTCTATTATTTATTTTAGTTGTACACATCTAAACATATTTTTCCGGAGTACACATCTAACCTTATTCTTCCATGTTTGTTATTTTATTATTATGTAATAATTCTTTTTATAAGCAAATTACTAACCCTATATTCACAACCCTATGTTCACCTTTTGCTATCTTACTAAACTTATGTTAACAACCTAATTTTATTTTCTAATAAAATGACTATAACTATCCTATATTCACAAGAATTTTTAATATATCAAAATTATATTCTCATTTTAATAATATTTTCACAAGAATCCTATATTCACAATAATTTTAATAATTTTTAATATGATAAAAATTATATTCTTATTTTAATAATTTTAATATGTCAAAATTATATTCTCATTTTAATAATTTTTAATATGTCAAAATTATATTCTCATTTTAATAACTATAACAATCCTATATTCACAAGAATTGTATTTCTAACAAGCATTTCATTTTAATTCACATAACAAATATAAAATATAATCAAAATTTCAAAACTAATTGATCAAACTATAAATAATTACTTAAAACTATAATAAAACATAACATTTCAAACAAAAAATTACTCACCTTCTCTGGAGGCAGAAACGTCGGAAGAGCCGCTAGTCGAACCGCAACCGGAGACGAAGGCAGCCGGAGGTGGAGACGAAGGCAGAAGAAAGCGGCAGAGCTGAAGGGAGATAAAGGCGAATAAAGATGAAGGCGGACGGAGAAAACTTAAAGCCAGTAGGAGACGAAGGCGTTTAGAGGAAAGTCAGGGAAGGACTGGACCTTGATTAGCGACAGACTTCTCTACGTCCGTGCGCTAATCAAGAATAAATTCGTAGCTTTAGTGACAGATAGACAAATCCGTCGCTAAAGCTGATAAAATTTTAGCGGGGATTTAGCCGCCTAAAATTTCGACGGACTAGCAACGGCTATTTCGTCGCTAATACGACGGGATGTATGGCGCCATATATTCACACATATTGGCAACAGATACCATATCCGTCACCAAATCCGTCGCTATTTTTGTGCTCTTTGAGTCGGAAATTGAATCCGTCGCGAAATTCCGTCGCAAAACGCTGATTTCTAGTAGTGTAACTTACGAGGCCAAAATGGTCATTATGCCTGTCAAAATAGTAATTTATAAACCTCACTAACACCTCTACAACTAGAGTGGCAAGCAAGGGTCGATCCCACATGGAGTCATGTATTCAATTCTTGTGTAATTAATATGATCAACTTAATAGTGATAAAAGGGGGGAAATTGGATTGATGCTAAGCTACTAATTTAATATAGGAAAAGCAATAGAGAAAATACCTTATTCAGCGAGTATCCACACAACGGAATGGTCGGTTTAAACATTGACTTCCTAATTGCTAATCAGGTTCATTTTATTAATTTATATATTCTGATTGTCCTAATCCTTGTTCCTAATTGTTTAATAATCCAACTCGGCATATTAACCCTAACTTCTAGATATAACCCTCAAACTACCCAAGGCTAATCCCTAGGCAACATGAAGTTCAAGAATAAATAGGAACATGCAACGCCACTTGGCTACTAAAACATCATTATCCTCCACACATCTATAAGTCCAACTAGTCCATGTAAATGATTTTCTACTAAATGGACAAGGCCTCTCCAACTCAGAAAAGTCAGGCCAAGCTACATGAAATAGATCTATAAACCTAGGTGATCAGTCTAGATAAACAAATAAAAATCAATGATAAATATAAGTAAGAGGATAAAACAACTCAAACAATGTATATATTTATTAGAACCAGGAAAGAAGTCTACAAACCAACCATCGCAGGCTTCAACTTGGAGAACAGCGCAAATCCTCTCTAAAATCTCTAAATTAAACTAAAACTAAGCATGGGAATGAGGCAAAGCTCTCATCCCTATTTATAATAGATAGAAACCCTAGAAATAATCACTAAAAGGCCCAGTCCGAAACTCCATCCAAAAATAGGTAAAAAGGCCCAAAGAAAGCCCCGCAAGAAATCTTCTCTGTGGCAGAAACCCTACGCAGGCACGGTCGCGCCAATGTGGGTGCGGTCGTGTCCAACTCCAGTTAACATGGTGCGGCCGCGCCACCAAGGACACGATCGCGCCCTATCCCATGTGTTCCGACGCGGCTGCGTCTCGTTGTGCGCGTGAATTTGCTTTGTCCTTTGGCCATCTTCTCTTCTGTCTTCTTCCAAACACTCATATCCTCGTATTTAACCAGTTTGCTCTGCGAGGTCCGGACTACGGTAATACACTCCAAATCATGGCCTATAAATCTATAAACTATGCTAACGACCACGTATTACGCCATGCTAGACGTCGCTCATCAGTAACTACGAATGAAATATGAAATAAAAAAGAATCAACGAACAAAAGAAGAACCAACCTAGTTCGTAGGGAGAAGAGATCCTTATATAGGGGACTCAACTTGACCTAATTCTACTAGGTGAAATACGAAACGAATCTAACAAAAATATCCTAACTACTAACTAACTAGATACTCCTCCAAAGGTGAATTAAAGATTCTTTGATTTGGTGGAGATGTGAGGCGCACGTATAAGGTGCGTCCCGCGGCCATTGAGGCCGGTGAGATCTTCCTTATTTGTTGCAATAGAATACTCTACCACGTGGGAAAAGGCTGAATCTGAATTGGACTCTTGGGCGTGAGGCGCGGTGAACGGCCGTGACTTTGTCAATACCTCAATCATGGAAGCTACATTTTCCACTTAGTGTGTGTGGAAAACCTTCACTCTGCTCCACCGACATCTTAAGTGTAAACCTTTGTAATTGTGTGTTAAAACCTTTCAATACTCGATCTACTCATCTCTGCCTCAGGTGATAACAACTTTGCTAATATAGCTCATAAATCCTCTGAATGTGTGCTAAATCTCATGTATTGAACCATCATGATTGGCTCGTATCATCTGGTCACCACCGCTGGTGCGCTCCACATCTTTACTACCGCGCCCCGCCGACGCCCTTCCTTCACCACCACAACAAACCTTCCGCCATTATCCTTCCACTATCATCACCTATCCATATTCACACCCCAAATCTTCAATTTCACCCTTCCACTTTCCCAATTGGTGATTAAGAAAGTTTTTACAAATAAATCGAACTGGAGATCGCTTCACAACAACTTCCCTAAGTTCGAAATCAGATTTGGAGTATATTCCGTGACAAAGAGACGAGAACACCATTGCCACACCCCATCCATTTATTGTTGTTCCCTGCGTCATTCATCGTCGTGCCCCCGTGACCCGCGTCCATTCTAACTGCAACCCGCGGGATTGCTCCTGGAAAATTCCGAACCTAGCTTAGTTCATAGTAAGTACCTGATCTTTTCTCTGTTCAATAATTTCAATTGTGCATAATGGTGACTACAAGAGACAATAAGTGGTCTGCAAAGGAGAGAGATTTGATCAAGAAGTTTAAATCCATCAAGAAGATCGTGGTACTGAGCAATGTTATAAGCCGGATTGCTTTATCCGAGAAGGGTTTTCAGACATCCAGTCGAAAAGCTATTTGATCATGGAGTTTTAGGTTCGTTCTTAATCATCTAGGAGTTTTGTTTTACTTCCTTCACCATCCAGTTTGTTGCTTCTTTCTTACCAAGTTCAAAGTAAGTCTAGAAGGGGATAAAGAAGTTACTTCTTGCACGTTTGGTTATGAGAAGACCGAGTACGAGGTGTCGATAGCTTCCTTAATAAAAATCTTAGGGGTCACTAAGTATCCCACACCAGGATGTCTTAATTTCCAGTTTCTTAACCGCTTGATTTTTGGGCAAAGGCCACGCGCAGTCAATTTAGGGCGAGCCACTAGAACAACAACCGGACCACACATCCTCCACTTCGGTTGGCATGCAAATTTCTCACCACTAATATATTTGGCTACTCAAATGTCAACTGGTTATCACATAACGATTGGTGTTACACCTGATGCTTAACCCACAGTTCACTCCTTGTTGGGTGACTTTGTTTTTATAGGGCTTACAGAGAGTCAAAGACCTAGGGAAATGTCGAACGATTCAACAAAAAATTTCTTTGATTTCCATTGCTTCGATATGTGGAATCAACTTAAGGTTGAGTGGTGATGAACTCGAACCAGCTGCCTACAATATTGATCATTTGAAGAGAGATGGCTGACGTGCAATTTGGAGTGATGAAGTTATGTTTTGGCTCTCCTGCAACATAAAAAGTGCCATCAGGTCCCGCTACCCAAAGAATTTCCATGAGGACAGTCTACAAGTGGTTACTACATCTAATATGTCACGCAAACTTATGAGGCACAATCATCAAATGATTTAGAAGAGGAGGGTACTAGGGTTAGGCACGGGCCAGAGACCGGACCGGACCGAACCCGAAAACCCGAAACCCGAATCTCATAAAAAAACGGACCGAAAATTTTCGGGTTGGGTTGGTCCAGGTTTGGTTCGGTCCGGTCCGGGCAAAACCGGAACGACCCAATTTCAAAAAAAGTAATTGCTTAATGCTTTGAAATTTAAAGTTTAATGCATTATTAAAGGTTTAAATAATACATTTAATCAATTAATTTCCTGTAAAAACTCGAACGACCTCCAATTAGACAAGCTAAACAAGTAATAAAATGTCAAAAGCATATAAATGATAATATTTTAAAGTTCAACATAATTCACTAAAATATGTTCAAAACAACTTAAGTTAATAACAACTAAATAGTTCACATGTAACAAATGTTCAACATGGTTCAAAACATGCAAAGATGGTAAGATATGCAACAATTATAATTACTATGTTTTTAAATTGGTCTACCCGAACCCAAACCCGACCCAACCCAACCCGAAGTTCAAAAAATCCCAACCCGAAGACCGACTCGAAATTACTTCGGTCCGGGTTCAGTCCGGTCTTTTCGGTCCGGTTTGGTCCGGGTTTCGGGTTAAACCAACCCATGCCCAACCCTAGAGGGTACAACTCAAGGTCAATCACGTATTGAGTGGAGTGATGTGACTCAGTTTCTAAATGATGATCGATCACGTACAAGTAGTGTTCTAAAAAGCCAGCCTAGGGGCCTAGGCGCTAGGCGGCACCCTATCATTGCGACTAATGTCTAGGAGTTTTCAGCTAGGCGGTGGGGGAAAATCGTCCGCCTAGGCGTCCGCCTAGTGCCTAGGACTGCCTAGAACCGCCTAGGCGCGTTTTGAAGAACACTGAATGGAACAAATGATCTAGATAAAGATAATGATGAGCTTGAGCTTGATGAGTTAGACATGGAGCAAGAAGTTATTATTCAAGTTGAGGAGGATAATGAGAGTGAATAGATGCAGGTTTAGATTATATTTCTATTTTATTAAGTTGAAATCTGCATTGAAAACTGTAGTATTTTTTCTTGTTGTGGCCGTGTAGATCTTCTTTATGAAAAATGCTATAAAGTCTATCAATTTTAGATGATTAATTAGCAAATTATATGCTTATATTAAAAATACATAGTTAAATTATGAACTACTATGAAAAATATGAATTAATATATCTCTATTTAGATTTTCATATAATGAAATTGTAGTAAAATATAAAAATAAGTGTTATAATATTGATCCGCCTAGGCTCCCATCTAGACGCCTAGGCGCTAGCCCCCCCCCCCCCCCCCCACCGTGTAGCACCCGCCTAGCGTTTTTTAGAACACTGTGTAAAGGATTATTCGTATTGACAAGATGATTCAGACAGTGTTAGCACGCCATGATATAATAGAGGAGACAATGATACAACTACACCGAGAGACATGCGAGCACATGATGAGCTTCACAGACAACAATTGGCTTTATGGTCCACTACCCAGCTCAGTGAGTCTTTCTATTTTCTTTTCCCTTATTCTATAGTTCCTCTTTTGATGCATTGCGGATTGAGCTTTACCCAAGTATAGCGGAAGATTAGAAATATTTCACTTTGTCTTAGCTCTACTTTTATGTCTCTCTCATTGTTTTGAGCATGATTTGATGTGGTAGTCGTAATTTATTTTCAAGGTTATTGAGTCTGTATATATGAGTCGTACATTTTACTACAGTTAGTTTTTGTATATCGCAAATTTTAGAAGACAAAAAGAAAGGGAAAAAAAAAAGAATAAAGGAAAAAAGTGAATAAAAGGCTATGAAATAAGAAGAGCCACAAAAGATGCATGGAGACACAAAAACGTTTCACCCTTCCGTTTCACCATCATTTCCACCATCTTTCCGCTTCTTTTTCCATACCTAAAGTTGTCACCTCCACCGGTTCACACAATTTCTAGCGCCAACACGTCTCTATCACTTTATTTCATGTCAATGAATTTTAGGTTTTCTATCTTAATATTGGTGTCACACCATCAGTTCACAGTTCTATGAAGTGAATAATATCGTACTGAGCATGTCTTATGTGTCCCTGAGTACTGAGGCAGAGTTTTCCACCAGAAGCCTCGACGCGCCCCACGTCTTTAATGCTACTCCCCGTGCCATTACTTGTCGCTCCACGCGTTCTTGTCCCAGTGTTCAGTTGAGTCTGGTTTTGTAACGATTCGATAAATCTTGTCACTTATGTTTGATTTCTGCTTCTACACCCCTTTCTCTAGATGTTTCTATGTTTTTCTGTACTTTTTCTTTTAAGTCTGAGATCAACATTGAGGACAATGTGGAGCAGCAGAATTTGAGTATGGAAGGAGATAGTTCATTATTGTATATAATTCACTAGATTTTTAGTAGTTTTGTTGAGTTAGCTTTTGAATTCAAAGATTAGTTTACTTTTGTTACAGTTTTGTTGATTGAATTTGTAAATATTGCATTATTTTTGAAAAAATTAAAATACCAAAAAATTTTAAAAATGAGAAAGTCACAAAAGAAAAAGGTAATCAAAATCTTGGATGATAGTTCATTAATTACCAACTAACTTGGACCGGTATAGACTAGTGTAGTATGAGGTTATGAGAGATGTGAGATTATGTGATCCCAATATAAAAGAAGAGGAGTAGGTAGGTGAAAAATTCTGAAAAAGGCGCTTAAGCAAGATGAGAGAAAGAAAAAAGAGTGATATATAGGTTTCCTCATTTTGTACAATGTGACATAAAAAGAGGAGATATAAGGAGTTCGGGATTAACTACTCATGAGATTTAGAGTTGAGGTATGGGTTGTTATTGTTATATAGTCACATTGATCTTAGTTTTGATCGTCTAGAGGATTTATTGAGTAGTAGTTGAGTGTTATGAAGTCATATTTTCTTGTTCTTCGTGAGACCTTTTGTGCTGCATAGGTAAGAGTTAGTTTTGCTATCCCTGGTCAAGTAAAGGTCTAAGTATGAGGGGCTTTGATGTGAGCTAATCCTGATGGTTTAATTCACAAGATTTATCATGTATTTATGTTAGTTTTGAGCCATATTAGTTGAGTTGTAATTGCCCAAGTCAGAGGAGAGATTATCAAGCATTCAAGGGTTTTTACACATATTTGAGAGAATTAGAAGAGTGTCTGTCAAAGGAGCTACATAATGAAGGAGTTTCCATATATAGCAAGTCGGAGTTGTAGCTGCCAGAAGAGGAAGTCGACAATGCACATGCAGCGACCCACGCCTATTATTGTCGCGCCCTGCGTCCAGGAGCCAGTGAAGGATTCTCTCGTTTTCTACGAGTGATTATTCAGTTACAAAATATAGGAAGATTTCACCGCCTCTCCAACCACTGCGACCCACGCCTTATTTGTCTCGCCCTGCACCCACTAGAAGATCAAAGATTTATAGTTCTCTCTTGTTTCACCTGCAAGGATAAACTTCTAGTTATTATTTTATAAATAGTTAGTTAGATTAGATTAATATTTTATTATTTTATTACCAGGTAGAATTAGGCCAAGTCAGTCTCCTATATAAGGAGCCTTTCTCCTTAGGAACTAGACGTTAGACATTTTTAGGTTGCACAGTTAGTTTATTTTAAGGAATTCATTCATAGGATGAGGAACTAAGTCCTAAGACATTTTACCACTTGACTATTGAAGTTTATACAAAGTTATTGTTTTTGTAAGTGTTTCTCTATCTCTGTTGATTCCAATGTGGTTGTGTCTTTTCTTGCTTATAAAGATCATTGTTTTGTGTGTTTTAGTTAGATTGATAACCTAGCATAGTTCTGTGTTGCATACTATTATAAAGAATATAGCTTTAGTATGTTTAGACTAGTTTGAAAGTATTTTAAATTAGGAATCATACATACAATTGAGATTTGTTAGACTAGTTTGCATCTTTATCTCAATTGTACCTTTTCTATCGGGTACAAATTATTTACATGAATCTGGTTGCAAATGTAAAATCATGGTTGTTTCTCTTAGATTAGGACGACACATGAATTAATATTGATAGATGTCAAGGAACACAATGATCAAAATGTTAAAAATGTATAAATATGTTAGTTGGTGTGGAACAATACTCTTTTATAATAATTAATACAATAAAATCACTATGTTCGATTAATCATACATAACAAAACTCTTGCCATGTGATTACCACATAACTATGTATTGGATATTAATCAGGAATATTAATTCTGACAATGCTTAACGACAACACCGTCAAATGCTGACCGAATTTTCTTTGTAGTCCTCCGATTTCCCACTACCTAGATTCAATTTAATGAAAATTCACATAAAAAATTGTAAAATGGGGACTTGATGGTGTATAAAATAGGGTGTTTAATCGAGTGGGTCTATCTTTTTTTTTGAAACTAGGGAAAAAATTAGGAAGCCTAAGCAACTCTGTTATCGGCCATCCTAGAGCATCCTTTTGGATGAAAGCAGCAAGCTCTAAATCGTCACTCCATTCGCGCCTCCCACCCGGAAAACCAAGCTTGGCCACACGATCAGCCACCTGATAAATCTCACGGAACACATGAGAGAATCTAAAAGCAGGGCAGTTCAATAAATTAACACATA
>NW_027368155.1:0-51902 GCF_046119375.1 Phyllobates terribilis
TACTGTTTGTGCATTTACAATATTCATTGATTTTTGCCATTGAAAAACGTCCAGAAATGTTTGAAGCTACTGACTGAATGAAAGGAGCTGGCATCTCACTCTCTTTGAATCTTCTTTATCATGCTAGGATTAGCAGGAAAAAGCAAAAAATTTCAGAATTGCACCTTGCAATGTGGAGATATTACTGTTTGTGCATTTACAATATTCATTGATTTTTGCCATTGAAGAACATGTTTTTCATATACCAGAAATGTTTGAAGCTACTGACTGAATGAAAGGAGCTGGCATCTCACTCTCTTTGAATCTTCTTTATCATGCTAGGATTAACAGGAAAAAGCAAAAAATTTCAGAATTGCACCTTGCAATGTGGAGATATTACTGTTTGTGCATTTACAATATTCATTGATTTTTGCCATTGAAAAACGTCCAGAAATGTTTGAAGCTACTGACTGAATGAAAGGAGGTGGCATCTCACTCTCTTTGAATCTTCTTTATCATGCTAGGATTAGCAGGAAAAAGCAAAAAATTTCAGAATTGCACCTTGCAATGTGGAGATATTACTGTTTGTGCATTTACAATATTCATTGATTTTTGCCATTGAAAAACATGTTTTTCATATACCAGAAATGTTTGAAGCTACTGACTGAATGAAAGGAGCTGGCATCTCACTCTCTTTGAATCTTCTTTATCATGCTAGGATTAACAGGAAAAAGCAAAAAATTTCAGAATTGCACCTTGCAATGTGGAGATATTACTGTTTGTGCATTTACAATATTCATTGATTTTTGCCATTGAAAAACGTCCAGAAATGTTTGAAGCTACTGACTGAATGAAAGGAGCTGGCATCTCACTCTCTTTGAATCTTCTTTATCATGCTAGGATTAGCAGGAAAAAGCAAAAAATTTCAGAATTGCACCTTGCAATGTGGAGATATTACTGTTTGTGCATTTACAATATTCATTGATTTTTGCCATTGAAAAACATGTTTTTCATATACCAGAAATGTTTGAAGCTACTGACTGAATGAAAGGAGCTGGCATCTCACTCTCTTTGAATCTTCTTTATCATGCTAGGATTAGCAGGAAAAAGCAAAAAATTTCAGAATTGCACCTTGCAATGTGGAGATATTACTGTTTGTGCATTTACAATATTCATTGATTTTTGCCATTGAAAAACATCATGTTATTCATATACCAGAAATGTTTGAAGCTACTGACTGAATGAAAGGAGCTGGCATCTCTCTCTTTGAATCTTCTTTATCATGCTAGGATTAACAGGAAAAAGCAAAAAATTTCAGAATTGCACCTTGCAATGTGGAGATATTACTGTTTGTGCATTTACAATATTCATTGATTTTTGCCATTGAAAAACGTCCAGAAATGTTTGAAGCTACTGACTGAATGAAAGGAGCTGGCATCTCACTCTCTTTGAATCTTCTTTATCATGCTAGGATTAGCAGGAAAAAGCAAAAAATTTCAGAATTGCACCTTGCAATGTGGAGATATTACTGTTTGTGCATTTACAATATTCATTGATTTTTGCCATTGAAAAACGTCCAGAAATGTTTGAAGCTACTGACTGAATGAAAGGAGCTGGCATTTCACTCTCTTTGAATCTTCTTTATCATGCTAGGATTAGCAGGAAAAAGCAAATAATTTCAGAATTGCACCTTGCAATGTGGAGATATTACTGTTTGTGCATTTACAATATTCATTGATTTTTGCCATTGAAAAACATGTTTTTCATATACCAGAAATGTTTGAAGCTACTGACTGAATGAAAGGAGCTGGCATCTCACTCTCTTTGAATCTTCTTTATCATGCTAGGATTAGCAGGAAAAAGCAAAAAATTTCAGAATTGCACCTTGAAATGTGGAGATATTACTGTTTGTGCATTTACAATATTCATTGATTTTTGCCATTGAAAAACATCGTTATTCATATACCAGAAATGTTTGAAGCTACTGACTGAAAGGAGCTGGCATCTCACTCTCTTTGAATCTTCTTTATCATGCTAGGATTAACAGGAAAAAGCAAAAAATTTCAGAATTGCACCTTGCAATGTGGAGATATTACTGTTTGTGCATTTACAATATTCATTGATTTTTGCCATTGAAAAACGTCCAGAAATGTTTGAAGCTACTGACTGAATGAAAGGAGCTGGCATCTCACTCTCTTTGAATCTTCTTTATCATGCTAGGATTAGCAGGAAAAAGCAAAAAATTTCATAATTGCACCTTGCAATGTGGAGATATTACTGTTTGTGCATTTACAATATTCATTGATTTTTGCCATTGAAAAACATGTTTTTCATATACCAGAAATGTTTGAAGCTACTGACTGAATGAAAGGAGCTGGCATCTCACTCTCTTTGAATCTTCTTTATCATGCTAGGATTAGCAGGAAAAAGCAAAAAATTTCAGAATTGCACCTTGCAATGTGGAGATATTACTGTTTGTGCATTTACAATATTCATTGATTTTTGCCATTGAAAAACGTCCAGAAATGTTTGAAGCTACTGACTGAATGAAAGGAGGTGGCATCTCACTCTCTTTGAATCTTCTTTATCATGCTAGGATTAGCAGGAAAAAGCAAAAAATTTCAGAATTGCACCTTGCAATGTGGAGATATTACTGTTTGTGCATTTACAATATTCATTGATTTTTGCCATTGAAAAACATGTTTTTCATATACCAGAAATGTTTGAAGCTACTGACTGAATGAAAGGAGCTGGCATCTCACTCTCTTTGAATCTTCATTATCATGCTAGGATTAGCAGGAAAAAGCAAAAAATTTCAGAATTGCACCTTGCAATGTGGAGATATTACTGTTTGTGCATTTACAATATTCATTGATTTTTGCCATTGAAAAACGTCCAGAAATGTTTGAAGCTACTGACTGAATGAAAGGAGTTGGCATCTCACTCTCTTTGAATCTTCTTTATCATGCTAGGATTAGCAGGAAAAAGCAAAAAATTTCAGAATTGCACCTTGCAATGTGGAGATATTACTGTTTGTGCATTTACAATATTCATTGATTTTTGCCATTGAAAAACATGTTTTTCATATACCAGAAATGTTTGAAGCTACTGACTGAATGAAAGGAGCTGGCATCTCACTCTCTTTGAATCTTCTTTATCATGCTAGGATTAGCAGGAAAAAGCAAAAAATTTCAGAATTGCACCTTGCAATGTGGAGATATTACTGTTTGTGCATTTACAATATTCATTGATTTTTGCCATTGAAAAACATGTTTTTCATATACCAGAAATGTTTGAAGCTACTGACTGAATGAAAGGAGCTGGCATCTCACTCTCTTTGAATCTTCTTTATCATGCTAGGATTAACAGGAAAAAGCAAAAAATTTCAGAATTGCACCTTGCAATGTGGAGATATTACTGTTTGTGCATTTACAATATTCATTGATTTTTGCCATTGAAAAACGTCCAGAAATGTTTGAAGCTACTGACTGAATGAAAGGAGCTGGCATCTCACTCTCTTTGAATCTTCTTTATCATGCTAGGATTAGCAGGAAAAAGCAAAAAATTTCAGAATTGCACCTTGCAATGTGGAGATATTACTGTTTGTGCATTTACAATATTCATTGATTTTTGCCATTGAAAAACATGTTTTTCATATACCAGAAATGTTTGAAGCTACTGACTGAATGAAAGGAGCTGGCATCTCACTCTCTTTGAATCTTCTTTATCATGCTAGGATTAGCAGGAAAAAGCAAAAAATTTCAGAATTGCACCTTGCAATGTGGAGATATTACTGTTTGTGCATTTACAATATTCATTGATTTTTGCCATTGAAAAACATGTTTTTCATATACCAGAAATGTTTGAAGCTACTGACTGAATGAAAGGAGCTGGCATCTCACTCTCTTTTAATCTTCTTTATCATGCTAGGATTAACAGGAAAAAGCAAAAAATTTCAGAATTGCACCTTGCAATGTGGAGATATTACTGTTTGTGCATTTACAATATTCATTGATTTTTGCCATTGAAAAACGTCCAGAAATGTTTGAAGCTACTGACTGAATGAAAGGAGGTGGCATCTCACTCTCTTTGAATCTTCTTTATCATGCTAGGATTAGCAGGAAAAAGCAAAAAATTTCAGAATTGCACCTTGCAATGTGGAGATATTACTGTTTGTTCATTTACAATATTCATTGATTTTTGCCATTGAAAAACATGTTTTTCATATACCAGAAATGTTTGAAGCTACTGACTGAATGAAAGGAGCTGGCATCTCACTCTCTTTGAATCTTCTTTATCATGCTAGGATTAACAGGAAAAAGCAAAAAATTTCAGAATTGCACCTTGCAATGTGGAGATATTACTGTTTGTGCATTTACAATATTCATTGATTTTTGCCATTGAAAAACGTCCAGAAATGTTTGAAGCTACTGACTGAATGAAAGGAGCTGGCATCTCACTCTCTTTGAATCTTCTTTATCATGCTAGGATTAGCAGGAAAAAGCAAAAAATTTCAGAATTGCACCTTGCAATGTGGAGA
This sequence comes from Phyllobates terribilis, assembly GCF_046119375.1. NCBI lineage: Eukaryota > Metazoa > Chordata > Amphibia > Anura > Dendrobatidae > Phyllobates > Phyllobates terribilis. The sequence goes on from NW_027368155.1 coordinate 4,520, forward strand.
TATTACTGTTTGTGCATTTACAATATTCATTGATTTTTGCCATTGAAGAACATGTTTTTCATATACCAGAAATGTTTGAAGCTACTGACTGAATGAAAGGAGCTGGCATCTCACTCTCTTTGAATCTTCTTTATCATGCTAGGATTAACAGGAAAAAGCAAAAAATTTCAGAATTGCACCTTGCAATGTGGAGATATTACTGTTTGTGCATTTACAATATTCATTGATTTTTGCCATTGAAAAACGTCCAGAAATGTTTGAAGCTACTGACTGAATGAAAGGAGGTGGCATCTCACTCTCTTTGAATCTTCTTTATCATGCTAGGATTAGCAGGAAAAAGCAAAAAATTTCAGAATTGCACCTTGCAATGTGGAGATATTACTGTTTGTGCATTTACAATATTCATTGATTTTTGCCATTGAAAAACATGTTTTTCATATACCAGAAATGTTTGAAGCTACTGACTGAATGAAAGGAGCTGGCATCTCACTCTCTTTGAATCTTCTTTATCATGCTAGGATTAACAGGAAAAAGCAAAAAATTTCAGAATTGCACCTTGCAATGTGGAGATATTACTGTTTGTGCATTTACAATATTCATTGATTTTTGCCATTGAAAAACGTCCAGAAATGTTTGAAGCTACTGACTGAATGAAAGGAGCTGGCATCTCACTCTCTTTGAATCTTCTTTATCATGCTAGGATTAGCAGGAAAAAGCAAAAAATTTCAGAATTGCACCTTGCAATGTGGAGATATTACTGTTTGTGCATTTACAATATTCATTGATTTTTGCCATTGAAAAACATGTTTTTCATATACCAGAAATGTTTGAAGCTACTGACTGAATGAAAGGAGCTGGCATCTCACTCTCTTTGAATCTTCTTTATCATGCTAGGATTAACAGGAAAAAGCAAAAAATTTCAGAATTGCACCTTGCAATGTGGAGATATTACTGTTTGTGCATTTACAATATTCATTGATTTTTGCCATTGAAAAACATGTTTTTCATATACCAGAAATGTTTGAAGCTACTGACTGAATGAAAGGAGCTGGCATCTCACTCTCTTTGAATCTTCTTTATCATGCTAGGATTAACAGGAAAAAGCAAAAAATTTCAGAATTGCACCTTGCAATGTGGAGATATTACTGTTTGTGCATTTACAATATTCATTGATTTTTGCCATTGAAAAACGTCCAGAAATGTTTGAAGCTACTGACTGAATGAAAGGAGCTGGCATTTCACTCTCTTTGAATCTTCTTTATCATGCTAGGATTAGCAGGAAAAAGCAAATAATTTCAGAATTGCACCTTGCAATGTGGAGATATTACTGTTTGTGCATTTACAATATTCATTGATTTTTGCCATTGAAAAACATGTTTTTCATATACCAGAAATGTTTGAAGCTACTGACTGAATGAAAGGAGCTGGCATCTCACTCTCTTTGAATCTTCTTTATCATGCTAGGATTAGCAGGAAAAAGCAAAAAATTTCAGAATTGCACCTTGAAATGTGGAGATATTACTGTTTGTGCATTTACAATATTCATTGATTTTTGCCATTGAAAAACATCGTTATTCATATACCAGAAATGTTTGAAGCTTACTGACTGAAAGGAGCTGGCATCTCACTCTCTTTGAATCTTCTTTATCATGCTAGGATTAACAGGAAAAAGCAAAAAATTTCAGAATTGCACCTTGCAATGTGGAGATATTACTGTTTGTGCATTTACAATATTCATTGATTTTTGCCATTGAAAAACGTCCAGAAATGTTTGAAGCTACTGACTGAATGAAAGGAGCTGGCATCTCACTCTCTTTGAATCTTCTTTATCATGCTAGGATTAGCAGGAAAAAGCAAAAAATTTCATAATTGCACCTTGCAATGTGGAGATATTACTGTTTGTGCATTTACAATATTCATTGATTTTTGCCATTGAAAAACATGTTTTTCATATACCAGAAATGTTTGAAGCTACTGACTGAATGAAAGGAGCTGGCATCTCACTCTCTTTGAATCTTCTTTATCATGCTAGGATTAGCAGGAAAAAGCAAAAAATTTCAGAATTGCACCTTGCAATGTGGAGATATTACTGTTTGTGCATTTACAATATTCATTGATTTTTGCCATTGAAAAACGTCCAGAAATGTTTGAAGCTACTGACTGAATGAAAGGAGGTGGCATCTCACTCTCTTTGAATCTTCTTTATCATGCTAGGATTAGCAGGAAAAAGCAAAAAATTTCAGAATTGCACCTTGCAATGTGGAGATATTACTGTTTGTGCATTTACAATATTCATTGATTTTTGCCATTGAAAAACATGTTTTTCATATACCAGAAATGTTTGAAGCTACTGACTGAATGAAAGGAGCTGGCATCTCACTCTCTTTGAATCTTCATTATCATGCTAGGATTAGCAGGAAAAAGCAAAAAATTTCAGAATTGCACCTTGCAATGTGGAGATATTACTGTTTGTGCATTTACAATATTCATTGATTTTTGCCATTGAAAAACGTCCAGAAATGTTTGAAGCTACTGACTGAATGAAAGGAGTTGGCATCTCACTCTCTTTGAATCTTCTTTATCATGCTAGGATTAGCAGGAAAAAGCAAAAAATTTCAGAATTGCACCTTGCAATGTGGAGATATTACTGTTTGTGCATTTACAATATTCATTGATTTTTGCCATTGAAAAACATGTTTTTCATATACCAGAAATGTTTGAAGCTACTGACTGAATGAAAGGAGCTGGCATCTCACTCTCTTTGAATCTTCTTTATCATGCTAGGATTAGCAGGAAAAAGCAAAAAATTTCAGAATTGCACCTTGCAATGTGGAGATATTACTGTTTGTGCATTTACAATATTCATTGATTTTTGCCATTGAAAAACATGTTTTTCATATACCAGAAATGTTTGAAGCTACTGACTGAATGAAAGGAGCTGGCATCTCACTCTCTTTGAATCTTCTTTATCATGCTAGGATTAACAGGAAAAAGCAAAAAATTTCAGAATTGCACCTTGCAATGTGGAGATATTACTGTTTGTGCATTTACAATATTCATTGATTTTTGCCATTGAAAAACGTCAAGAAATGTTTGAAGCTACTGACTGAATGAAAGGAGCTGGCATCTCACTCTCTTTGAATCTTCTTTATCATGCTAGGATTAGCAGGAAAAAGCAAAAAATTTCAGAATTGCACCTTGCAATGTGGAGATATTACTGTTTGTGCATTTACAATATTCATTGATTTTTGCCATTGAAAAACATGTTTTTCATATACCAGAAATGTTTGAAGCTACTGACTGAATGAAAGGAGCTGGCATCTCACTCTCTTTGAATCTTCTTTATCATGCTAGGATTAGCAGGAAAAAGCAAAAAATTTCAGAATTGCACCTTGCAATGTGGAGATATTACTGTTTGTGCATTTACAATATTCATTGATTTTTGCCATTGAAAAACATGTTTTTCATATACCAGAAATGTTTGAAGCTACTGACTGAATGAAAGGAGCTGGCATCTCACTCTCTTTTAATCTTCTTTATCATGCTAGGATTAACAGGAAAAAGCAAAAAATTTCAGAATTGCACCTTGCAATGTGGAGATATTACTGTTTGTGCATTTACAATATTCATTGATTTTTGCCATTGAAAAACGTCCAGAAATGTTTGAAGCTACTGACTGAATGAAAGGAGGTGGCATCTCACTCTCTTTGAATCTTCTTTATCATGCTAGGATTAGCAGGAAAAAGCAAAAAATTTCAGAATTGCACCTTGCAATGTGGAGATATTACTGTTTGTTCATTTACAATATTCATTGATTTTTGCCATTGAAAAACATGTTTTTCATATACCAGAAATGTTTGAAGCTACTGACTGAATGAAAGGAGCTGGCATCTCACTCTCTTTGAATCTTCTTTATCATGCTAGGATTAACAGGAAAAAGCAAAAAATTTCAGAATTGCACCTTGCAATGTGGAGATATTACTGTTTGTGCATTTACAATATTCATTGATTTTTGCCATTGAAAAACGTCCAGAAATGTTTGAAGCTACTGACTGAATGAAAGGAGCTGGCATCTCACTCTCTTTGAATCTTCTTTATCATGCTAGGATTAGCAGGAAAAAGCAAAAAATTTCAGAATTGCACCTTGCAATGTGGAGATATTACTGTTTGTGCATTTACAATATTCATTGATTTTTGCCATTGAAGAACATGTTTTTCATATACCAGAAATGTTTGAAGCTACTGACTGAATGAAAGGAGCTGGCATCTCACTCTCTTTGAATCTTCTTTATCATGCTAGGATTAACAGGAAAAAGCAAAAAATTTCAGAATTGCACCTTGCAATGTGGAGATATTACTGTTTGTGCATTTACAATATTCATTGATTTTTGCCATTGAAAAACGTCCAGAAATGTTTGAAGCTACTGACTGAATGAAAGGAGGTGGCATCTCACTCTCTTTGAATCTTCTTTATCATGCTAGGATTAGCAGGAAAAAGCAAAAAATTTCAGAATTGCACCTTGCAATGTGGAGATATTACTGTTTGTGCATTTACAATATTCATTGATTTTTGCCATTGAAAAACATGTTTTTCATATACCAGAAATGTTTGAAGCTACTGACTGAATGAAAGGAGCTGGCATCTCACTCTCTTTGAATCTTCTTTATCATGCTAGGATTAACAGGAAAAAGCAAAAAATTTCAGAATTGCACCTTGCAATGTGGAGATATTACTGTTTGTGCATTTACAATATTCATTGATTTTTGCCATTGAAAAACGTCTAGAAATGTTTGAAGCTACTGACTGAATGAAAGGAGCTGGCATCTCACTCTCTTTGAATCTTCTTTATCATGCTAGGATTAGCAGGAAAAAGCAAAAAATTTCAGAATTGCACCTTGCAATGTGGAGATATTACTGTTTGTGCATTTACAATATTCATTGATTTTTGCCATTGAAAAACATGTTTTTCATATACCAGAAATGTTTGAAGCTACTGACTGAATGAAAGGAGCTGGCATCTCACTCTCTTTGAATCTTCTTTATCATGCTAGGATTAGCAGGAAAAAGCAAAAAATTTCAGAATTGCACCTTGCAATGTGGAGATATTACTGTTTGTGCATTTACAATATTCATTGATTTTTGCCATTGAAAAACATCATGTTATTCATATACCAGAAATGTTTGAAGCTACTGACTGAAAGGAGCTGGCATCTCACTCTCTTTGAATCTTCTTTATCATGCTAGGATTAACAGGAAAAAGCAAAAAATTTCAGAATTGCACCTTGCAATGTGGAGATATTACTGTTTGTGCATTTACAATATTCATTGATTTTTGCCATTGAAAAACATGTTTTTCATATACCAGAAATGTTTGAAGCTACTGACTGAATGAAAGGAGCTGGCATCTCACTCTCTTTGAATCTTCTTTATCATGCTAGGATTAACAGGAAAAAGCAAAAAATTTCAGAATTGCACCTTGCAATGTGGAGATATTACTGTTTGTGCATTTACAATATTCATTGATTTTTGCCATTGAAAAACGTCCAGAAATGTTTGAAGCTACTGACTGAATGAAAGGAGCTGGCATTTCACTCTCTTTGAATCTTCTTTATCATGCTAGGATTAGCAGGAAAAAGCAAATAATTTCAGAATTGCACCTTGCAATGTGGAGATATTACTGTTTGTGCATTTACAATATTCATTGATTTTTGCCATTGAAAAACATGTTTTTCATATACCAGAAATGTTTGAAGCTACTGACTGAATGAAAGGAGCTGGCATCTCACTCTCTTTGAATCTTCTTTATCATGCTAGGATTAGCAGGAAAAAGCAAAAAATTTCAGAATTGCACCTTGAAATGTGGAGATATTACTGTTTGTGCATTTACAATATTCATTGATTTTTGCCATTGAAAAACATCGTTATTCATATACCAGAAATGTTTGAAGCTTACTGACTGAAAGGAGCTGGCATCTCACTCTCTTTGAATCTTCTTTATCATGCTAGGATTAACAGGAAAAAGCAAAAAATTTCAGAATTGCACCTTGCAATGTGGAGATATTACTGTTTGTGCATTTACAATATTCATTGATTTTTGCCATTGAAAAACATGTTTTTCATATACCAGAAATGTTTGAAGCTACTGACTGAATGAAAGGAGCTGGCATCTCACTCTCTTTGAATCTTCTTTATCATGCTAGGATTAGCAGGAAAAAGCAAAAAATTTCAGAATTGCACCTTGCAATGTGGAGATATTACTGTTTGTGCATTTACAATATTCATTGATTTTTGCCATTGAAAAACATGTTTTTCATATACCAGAAATGTTTGAAGCTACTGACTGAATGAAAGGAGCTGGCATCTCACTCTCTTTGAATCTTCTTTATCATGCTAGGATTAACAGGAAAAAGCAAAAAATTTCAGAATTGCACCTTGCAATGTGGAGATATTCCTGTTTGTGCATTTACAATATTCATTGATTTTTGCCATTGAAAAACGTCCAGAAATGTTTGAAGCTACTGACTGAATGAAAGGAGCTGGCATCTCACTCTCTTTGAATCTTCTTTATCATGCTAGGATTAGCAGGAAAAAGCAAAAAATTTCATAATTGCACCTTGCAATGTGGAGATATTACTGTTTGTGCATTTACAATATTCATTGATTTTTGCCATTGAAAAACATGTTTTTCATATACCAGAAATGTTTGAAGCTACTGACTGAATGAAAGGAGCTGGCATCTCACTCTCTTTGAATCTTCTTTATCATGCTAGGATTAGCAGGAAAAAGCAAAAAATTTCAGAATTGCACCTTGCAATGTGGAGATATTACTGTTTGTGCATTTACAATATTCATTGATTTTTGCCATTGAAAAACGTCCAGAAATGTTTGAAGCTACTGACTGAATGAAAGAAGGTGGCATCTCACTCTCTTTGAATCTTCTTTATCATGCTAGGATTAGCAGGAAAAAGCAAAAAATTTCAGAATTGCACCTTGCAATGTGGAGATATTACTGTTTGTGCATTTACAATATTCATTGATTTTTGCCATTGAAAAACATGTTTTTCATATACCAGAAATGTTTGAAGCTACTGACTGAATGAAAGGAGCTGGCATCTCACTCTCTTTGAATCTTCATTATCATGCTAGGATTAGCAGGAAAAAGCAAAAAATTTCAGAATTGCACCTTGCAATGTGGAGATATTACTGTTTGTGCATTTACAATATTCATTGATTTTTGCCATTGAAAAACGTCCAGAAATGTTTGAAGCTACTGACTGAATGAAAGGAGCTGGCATCTCACTCTCTTTGAATCTTCTTTATCATGCTAGGATTAGCAGGAAAAAGCAAAAAATTTCAGAATTGCACCTTGCAATGTGGAGATATTACTGTTTGTGCATTTACAATATTCATTGATTTTTGCCATTGAAAAACGTCCAGAAATGTTTGAAGCTACTGACTGAATGAAAGGAGCTGGCATCTCACTCTCTTTGAATCTTCTTTATCATGCTAGGATTAGCAGGAAAAAGCAAAAAATTTCATAATTGCACCTTGCAATGTGGAGATATTACTGTTTGTGCATTTACAATATTCATTGATTTTTGCCATTGAAAAACATGTTTTTCATATACCAGAAATGTTTGAAGCTACTGACTGAATGAAAGGAGCTGGCATCTCACTCTCTTTGAATCTTCTTTATCATGCTAGGATTAGCAGGAAAAAGCAAAAAATTTCAGAATTGCACCTTGCAATGTGGAGATATTACTGTTTGTGCATTTACAATATTCATTGATTTTTGCCATTGAAAAACGTCCAGAAATGTTTGAAGCTACTGACTGAATGAAAGGAGGTGGCATCTCACTCTCTTTGAATCTTCTTTATCATGCTAGGATTAGCAGGAAAAAGCAAAAAATTTCAGAATTGCACCTTGCAATGTGGAGATATTACTGTTTGTGCATTTACAATATTCATTGATTTTTGCCATTGAAAAACATGTTTTTCATATACCAGAAATGTTTGAAGCTACTGACTGAATGAAAGGAGCTGGCATCTCACTCTCTTTGAATCTTCATTATCATGCTAGGATTAGCAGGAAAAAGCAAAAAATTTCAGAATTGCACCTTGCAATGTGGAGATATTACTGTTTGTGCATTTACAATATTCATTGATTTTTGCCATTGAAAAACGTCCAGAAATGTTTGAAGCTACTGACTGAATGAAAGGAGCTGGCATCTCACTCTCTTTGAATCTTCTTTATCATGCTAGGATTAGCAGGAAAAAGCAAAAAATTTCAGAATTGCACCTTGCAATGTGGAGATATTACTGTTTGTGCATTTACAATATTCATTGATTTTTGCCATTGAAAAACATGTTTTTCATATACCAGAAATGTTTGAAGCTACTGACTGAATGAAAGGAGCTGGCATCTCACTCTCTTTGAATCTTCTTTATCATGCTAGGATTAGCAGGAAAAAGCAAAAAATTTCAGAATTGCACCTTGCAATGTGGAGATATTACTGTTTGTGCATTTACAATATTCATTGATTTTTGCCATTGAAAAACATGTTTTTCATATACCAGAAATGTTTGAAGCTACTGACTGAATGAAAGGAGCTGGCATCTCACTCTCTTTGAATCTTCTTTATCATGCTAGGATTAACAGGAAAAAGCAAAAAATTTCAGAATTGCACCTTGCAATGTGGAGATATTACTGTTTGTGCATTTACAATATTCATTGATTTTTGCCATTGAAAAACGTCCAGAAATGTTTGAAGCTACTGACTGAATGAAAGGAGCTGGCATCTCACTCTCTTTGAATCTTCTTTATCATGCTAGGATTAGCAGGAAAAAGCAAAAAATTTCAGAATTGCACCTTGCAATGTGGAGATATTACTGTTTGTGCATTTACAATATTCATTGATTTTTGCCATTGAAAAACATGTTTTTCATATACCAGAAATGTTTGAAGCTACTGACTGAATGAAAGGAGCTGGGATCTCACTCTCTTTGAATCTTCTTTATCATGCTAGGATTAACAGGAAAAAGCAAAAAATTTCAGAATTGCACCTTGCAATGTGGAGATATTACTGTTTGTGCATTTACAATATTCATTGATTTTTGCCATTGAAAAACGTCCAGAAATGTTTGAAGCTACTGACTGAATGAAAGGAGCTGGCATCTCACTCTCTTTGAATCTTCTTTATCATGCTAGGATTAGCAGGAAAAAGCAAAAAATTTCAGAATTGCACCTTGCAATGTGGAGATATTACTGTTTGTGCATTTACAATATTCATTGATTTTTGCCATTGAAAAACATGTTTTTCATATACCAGAAATGTTTGAAGCTACTGACTGAATGAAAGGAGCTGGCATCTCACTCTCTTTGAATCTTCTTTATCATGCTAGGATTAGCAGGAAAAAGCAAAAAATTTCAGAATTGCACCTTGCAATGTGGAGATATTACTGTTTGTGCATTTACAATATTCATTGATTTTTGCCATTGAAAAACATCATGTTATTCATATACCAGAAATGTTTGAAGCTACTGACTGAATGAAAGGAGCTGGCATCTCTCTGAATCTTCTTTATCATGCTAGGATTAACAGGAAAAAGCAAAAAATTTCAGAATTGCACCTTGCAATGTGGAGATATTACTGTTTGTGCATTTACAATATTCATTGATTTTTGCCATTGAAAAACGTCCAGAAATGTTTGAAGCTACTGACTGAATGAAAGGAGCTGGCATCTCACTCTCTTTGAATCTTCTTTATCATGCTAGGATTAGCAGGAAAAAGCAAAAAATTTCAGAATTGCACCTTGCAATGTGGAGATATTACTGTTTGTGCATTTACAATATTCATTGATTTTTGCCATTGAAAAACATGTTTTTCATATACCAGAAATGTTTGAAGCTACTGACTGAATGAAAGGAGCTGGCATCTCACTCTCTTTGAATCTTCTTTATCATGCTAGGATTAGCAGGAAAAAGCAAAAAATTTCAGAATTGCACCTTGCAATGTGGAGATATTACTGTTTGTGCATTTACAATATTCATTGATTTTTGCCATTGAAAAACATGTTTTTCATATACCAGAAATGTTTGAAGCTACTGACTGAATGAAAGGAGCTGGCATCTCACTCTCTTTGAATCTTCTTTATCATGCTAGGATTAACAGGAAAAAGCAAAAAATTTCAGAATTGCACCTTGCAATGTGGAGATATTACTGTTTGTGCATTTACAATATTCATTGATTTTTGCCATTGAAAAACGTCCAGAAATGTTTGAAGCTACTGACTGAATGAAAGGAGCTGGCATCTCACTCTCTTTGAATCTTCTTTATCATGCTAGGATTAGCAGGAAAAAGCAAAAAATTTCAGAATTGCACCTTGCAATGTGGAGATATTACTGTTTGTGCATTTACAATATTCATTGATTTTTGCCATTGAAAAACATGTTTTTCATATACCAGAAATGTTTGAAGCTACTGACTGAATGAAAGGAGCTGGCATCTCACTCTCTTTGAATCTTCTTTATCATGCTAGGATTAACAGGAAAAAGCAAAAAATTTCAGAATTGCACCTTGCAATGTGGAGATATTACTGTTTGTGCATTTACAATATTCATTGATTTTTGCCATTGAAAAACGTCCAGAAATGTTTGAAGCTACTGACTGAATGAAAGGAGCTGGCATCTCACTCTCTTTGAATCTTCTTTATCATGCTAGGATTAGCAGGAAAAAGCAAAAAATTTCAGAATTGCACCTTGCAATGTGGAGATATTACTGTTTGTGCATTTACAATATTCATTGATTTTTGCCATTGAAAAACATGTTTTTCATATACCAGAAATGTTTGAAGCTACTGACTGAATGAAAGGAGCTGGCATCTCACTCTCTTTGAATCTTCTTTATCATGCTAGGATTAGCAGGAAAAAGCAAAAAATTTCAGAATTGCACCTTGCAATGTGGAGATATTACTGTTTGTGCATTTACAATATTCATTGATTTTTGCCATTGAAAAACATCATGTTATTCATATACCAGAAATGTTTGAAGCTACTGACTGAATGAAAGGAGCTGGCATCTCTCTGAATCTTCTTTATCATGCTAGGATTAACAGGAAAAAGCAAAAAATTTCAGAATTGCACCTTGCAATGTGGAGATATTACTGTTTGTGCATTTACAATATTCATTGATTTTTGCCATTGAAAAACGTCCAGAAATGTTTGAAGCTACTGACTGAATGAAAGGAGCTGGCATCTCACTCTCTTTGAATCTTCTTTATCATGCTAGGATTAGCAGGAAAAAGCAAAAAATTTCAGAATTGCACCTTGCAATGTGGAGATATTACTGTTTGTGCATTTACAATATTCATTGATTTTTGCCATTGAAAAACATGTTTTTCATATACCAGAAATGTTTGAAGCTACTGACTGAATGAAAGGAGCTGGCATCTCACTCTCTTTGAATCTTCTTTATCATGCTAGGATTAGCAGGAAAAAGCAAAAAATTTCAGAATTGCACCTTGCAATGTGGAGATATTACTGTTTGTGCATTTACAATATTCATTGATTTTTGCCATTGAAAAACATGTTTTTCATATACCAGAAATGTTTGAAGCTACTGACTGAATGAAAGGAGCTGGCATCTCACTCTCTTTGAATCTTCTTTATCATGCTAGGATTAACAGGAAAAAGCAAAAAAATTTCAGAATTGCACCTTGCAATGTGGAGATATTACTGTTTGTGCATTTACAATATTCATTGATTTTTGCCATTGAAAAACGTCCAGAAATGTTTGAAGCTACTGACTGAATGAAAGGAGCTGGCATCTCACTCTCTTTGAATCTTCTTTATCATGCTAGGATTAGCAGGAAAAAGCAAAAAATTTCAGAATTGCACCTTGCAATGTGGAGATATTACTGTTTGTGCATTTACAATATTCATTGATTTTTGCCATTGAAAAACATGTTTTTCATATACCAGAAATGTTTGAAGCTACTGACTGAATGAAAGGAGCTGGCATCTCACTCTCTTTGAATCTTCTTTATCATGCTAGGATTAGCAGGAAAAAGCAAAAAATTTCAGAATTGCACATTGCAATGTGGAGATATTACTGTTTGTGCATTTACAATATTCATTGATTTTTGCCATTGAAAAACATGTTTTTCATATACCAGAAATGTTTGAAGCTACTGACTGAATGAAAGGAGCTGGCATCTCACTCTCTTTGAATCTTCTTTATCATGCTAGGATTAGCAGGAAAAAGCAAAAAATTTCAGAATTGCACCTTGCAATGTGGAGATATTACTGTTTGTGCATTTACAATATTCATTGATTTTTGCCATTGAAAAACATGTTTTTCATATACCAGAAATGTTTGAAGCTACTGACTGAATGAAAGGAGCTGGCATCTCACTCTCTTTGAATCTTCTTTATCATACTAGGATTAGCAGGAAAAAGCAAAAAATTTCAGAATTGCACCTTGCAATGTGGAGATATTACTGTTTGTGCATTTACAATATTCATTGATTTTTGCCATTGAAAAACGTCCAGAAATGTTTGAAGCTACTGACTGAATGAAAGGAGCTGGCATCTCACTCTCTTTGAATCTTCTTTATCATGCTAGGATTAGCAGGAAAAAGCAAAAAATTTCAGAATTGCACCTTGCAATGTGGAGATATTACTGTTTGTGCATTTACAATATTCATTGATTTTTGCCATTGAAAAACATGTTTTTCATATACCAGAAATGTTTGAAGCTACTGACTGAATGAAAGGAGCTGGCATCTCACTCTCTTTGAATCTTCTTTATCATGCTAGGATTAGCAGGAAAAAGCAAAAAATTTCAGAATTGCACCTTGCAATGTGGAGATATTACTGTTTGTGCATTTACAATATTCATTGATTTTTGCCATTGAAAAACATGTTTTTCATATACCAGAAATGTTTGAAGCTACTGACTGAATGAAAGGAGCTGGCATCTCACTCTCTTTGAATCTTCTTTATCATGCTAGGATTAGCAGGAAAAAGCAAAAAATTTCAGAATTGCACCTTGCAATGTGGAGATATTACTGTTTGTGCATTTACAATATTCATTGATTTTTGCCATTGAAAAACATGTTTTTCATATACCAGAAATGTTTGAAGCTACTGACTGAATGAAAGGAGCTGGCATCTCACTCTCTTTGAATCTTCTTTATCATGCTAGGATTAACAGGAAAAAGCAAAAAATTTCAGAATTGCACCTTGCAATGTGGAGATATTACTGTTTGTGCATTTACAATATTCATTGATTTTTGCCATTGAAAAACGTCCAGAAATGTTTGAAGCTACTGACTGAATGAAAGGAGCTGGCATCTCACTCTCTTTGAATCTTCTTTATCATGCTAGGATTAGCAGGAAAAAGCAAAAAATTTCAGAATTGCACCTTGCAATGTGGAGATATTACTGTTTGTGCATTTACAATATTCATTGATTTTTGCCATTGAAAAACATGTTTTTCATATACCAGAAATGTTTGAAGCAACTGACTGAATGAAAGGAGCTGGCATCTCACTCTCTTTGAATCTTCTTTATCATGCTAGGATTAGCAGGAAAAAGCAAAAAATTTCAGAATTGCACCTTGCAATGTGGAGATATTACTGTTTGTGCATTTACAATATTCATTGATTTTTGCCATTGAAAAACATGTTTTTCATATACCAGAAATGTTTGAAGCTACTGACTGAATGAAAGGAGCTGGCATCTCACTCTCTTTGAATCTTCTTTATCATGCTAGGATTAACAGGAAAAAGCAAAAAATTTCAGAATTGCACCTTGCAATGTGGAGATATTACTGTTTGTGCATTTACAATATTCATTGATTTTTGCCATTGAAAAACGTCCAGAAATGTTTGAAGCTACTGACTGAATGAAAGGAGCTGGCATCTCACTCTCTTTGAATCTTCTTTATCATGCTAGGATTAGCAGGAAAAAGCAAAAAATTTCAGAATTGCACCTTGCAATGTGGAGATATTACTGTTTGTGCATTTACAATATTCATTGATTTTTGCCATTGAAAAACATGTTTTTCATATACCAGAAATGTTTGAAGCTACTGACTGAATGAAAGGAGCTGGCATCTCACTCTCTTTGAATCTTCTTTATCATGCTAGGATTAGCAGGAAAAAGCAAAAAATTTCAGAATTGCACCTTGCAATGTGGAGATATTACTGTTTGTGCATTTACAATATTCATTGATTTTTGCCATTGAAAAACATGTTTTTCATATACCAGAAATGTTTGAAGCTACTGACTGAATGAAAGGAGCTGGCATCTCACTCTCTTTTAATCTTCTTTATCATGCTAGGATTAACAGGAAAAAGCAAAAAATTTCAGAATTGCACCTTGCAATGTGGAGATATTACTGTTTGTGCATTTACAATATTCATTGATTTTTGCCATTGAAAAACGTCCAGAAATGTTTGAAGCTACTGACTGAATGAAAGGAGGTGGCATCTCACTCTCTTTGAATCTTCTTTATCATGCTAGGATTAGCAGGAAAAAGCAAAAAATTTCAGAATTGCACCTTGCAATGTGGAGATATTACTGTTTGTTCATTTACAATATTCATTGATTTTTGCCATTGAAAAACATGTTTTTCATATACCAGAAATGTTTGAAGCTACTGACTGAATGAAAGGAGCTGGCATCTCACTCTCTTTGAATCTTCTTTATCATGCTAGGATTAACAGGAAAAAGCAAAAAATTTCAGAATTGCACCTTGCAATGTGGAGATATTACTGTTTGTGCATTTACAATATTCATTGATTTTTGCCATTGAAAAACGTCCAGAAATGTTTGAAGCTACTGACTGAATGAAAGGAGCTGGCATCTCACTCTCTTTGAATCTTCTTTATCATGCTAGGATTAGCAGGAAAAAGCAAAAAATTTCAGAATTGCACCTTGCAATGTGGAGATATTACTGTTTGTGCATTTACAATATTCATTGATTTTTGCCATTGAAGAACATGTTTTTCATATACCAGAAATGTTTGAAGCTACTGACTGAATGAAAGGAGCTGGCATCTCACTCTCTTTGAATCTTCTTTATCATGCTAGGATTAACAGGAAAAAGCAAAAAATTTCAGAATTGCACCTTGCAATGTGGAGATATTACTGTTTGTGCATTTACAATATTCATTGATTTTTGCCATTGAAAAACATCATGTTATTCATATACCAGAAATGTTTGAAGCTACTGACTGAATGAAAGGAGCTGGCATCTCTCTGAATCTTCTTTATCATGCTAGGATTAACAGGAAAAAGCAAAAAATTTCAGAATTGCACCTTGCAATGTGGAGATATTACTGTTTGTGCATTTACAATATTCATTGATTTTTGCCATTGAAAAACGTCCAGAAATGTTTGAAGCTACTGACTGAATGAAAGGAGCTGGCATCTCACTCTCTTTGAATCTTCTTTATCATGCTAGGATTAGCAGGAAAAAGCAAAAAATTTCAGAATTGCACCTTGCAATGTGGAGATATTACTGTTTGTGCATTTACAATATTCATTGATTTTTGCCATTGAAAAACATGTTTTTCATATACCAGAAATGTTTGAAGCTACTGACTGAATGAAAGGAGCTGGCATCTCACTCTCTTTGAATCTTCTTTATCATGCTAGGATTAGCAGGAAAAAGCAAAAAATTTCAGAATTGCACCTTGCAATGTGGAGATATTACTGTTTGTGCATTTACAATATTCATTGATTTTTGCCATTGAAAAACATGTTTTTCATATACCAGAAATGTTTGAAGCTACTGACTGAATGAAAGGAGCTGGCATCTCACTCTCTTTGAATCTTCTTTATCATGCTAGGATTAACAGGAAAAAGCAAAAAAATTTCAGAATTGCACCTTGCAATGTGGAGATATTACTGTTTGTGCATTTACAATATTCATTGATTTTTGCCATTGAAAAACGTCCAGAAATGTTTGAAGCTACTGACTGAATGAAAGGAGCTGGCATCTCACTCTCTTTGAATCTTCTTTATCATGCTAGGATTAGCAGGAAAAAGCAAAAAATTTCAGAATTGCACCTTGCAATGTGGAGATATTACTGTTTGTGCATTTACAATATTCATTGATTTTTGCCATTGAAAAACATGTTTTTCATATACCAGAAATGTTTGAAGCTACTGACTGAATGAAAGGAGCTGGCATCTCACTCTCTTTGAATCTTCTTTATCATGCTAGGATTAGCAGGAAAAAGCAAAAAATTTCAGAATTGCACATTGCAATGTGGAGATATTACTGTTTGTGCATTTACAATATTCATTGATTTTTGCCATTGAAAAACATGTTTTTCATATACCAGAAATGTTTGAAGCTACTGACTGAATGAAAGGAGCTGGCATCTCACTCTCTTTGAATCTTCTTTATCATGCTAGGATTAGCAGGAAAAAGCAAAAAATTTCAGAATTGCACCTTGCAATGTGGAGATATTACTGTTTGTGCATTTACAATATTCATTGATTTTTGCCATTGAAAAACATGTTTTTCATATACCAGAAATGTTTGAAGCTACTGACTGAATGAAAGGAGCTGGCATCTCACTCTCTTTGAATCTTCTTTATCATACTAGGATTAGCAGGAAAAAGCAAAAAATTTCAGAATTGCACCTTGCAATGTGGAGATATTACTGTTTGTGCATTTACAATATTCATTGATTTTTGCCATTGAAAAACGTCCAGAAATGTTTGAAGCTACTGACTGAATGAAAGGAGCTGGCATCTCACTCTCTTTGAATCTTCTTTATCATGCTAGGATTAGCAGGAAAAAGCAAAAAATTTCAGAATTGCACCTTGCAATGTGGAGATATTACTGTTTGTGCATTTACAATATTCATTGATTTTTGCCATTGAAAAACATGTTTTTCATATACCAGAAATGTTTGAAGCTACTGACTGAATGAAAGGAGCTGGCATCTCACTCTCTTTGAATCTTCTTTATCATGCTAGGATTAGCAGGAAAAAGCAAAAAATTTCAGAATTGCACCTTGCAATGTGGAGATATTACTGTTTGTGCATTTACAATATTCATTGATTTTTGCCATTGAAAAACATGTTTTTCATATACCAGAAATGTTTGAAGCTACTGACTGAATGAAAGGAGCTGGCATCTCACTCTCTTTGAATCTTCTTTATCATGCTAGGATTAGCAGGAAAAAGCAAAAAATTTCAGAATTGCACCTTGCAATGTGGAGATATTACTGTTTGTGCATTTACAATATTCATTGATTTTTGCCATTGAAAAACATGTTTTTCATATACCAGAAATGTTTGAAGCTACTGACTGAATGAAAGGAGCTGGCATCTCACTCTCTTTGAATCTTCTTTATCATGCTAGGATTAACAGGAAAAAGCAAAAAATTTCAGAATTGCACCTTGCAATGTGGAGATATTACTGTTTGTGCATTTACAATATTCATTGATTTTTGCCATTGAAAAACGTCCAGAAATGTTTGAAGCTACTGACTGAATGAAAGGAGCTGGCATCTCACTCTCTTTGAATCTTCTTTATCATGCTAGGATTAGCAGGAAAAAGCAAAAAATTTCAGAATTGCACCTTGCAATGTGGAGATATTACTGTTTGTGCATTTACAATATTCATTGATTTTTGCCATTGAAAAACATGTTTTTCATATACCAGAAATGTTTGAAGCAACTGACTGAATGAAAGGAGCTGGCATCTCACTCTCTTTGAATCTTCTTTATCATGCTAGGATTAGCAGGAAAAAGCAAAAAATTTCAGAATTGCACCTTGCAATGTGGAGATATTACTGTTTGTGCATTTACAATATTCATTGATTTTTGCCATTGAAAAACATGTTTTTCATATACCAGAAATGTTTGAAGCTACTGACTGAATGAAAGGAGCTGGCATCTCACTCTCTTTGAATCTTCTTTATCATGCTAGGATTAACAGGAAAAAGCAAAAAATTTCAGAATTGCACCTTGCAATGTGGAGATATTACTGTTTGTGCATTTACAATATTCATTGATTTTTGCCATTGAAAAACGTCCAGAAATGTTTGAAGCTACTGACTGAATGAAAGGAGCTGGCATCTCACTCTCTTTGAATCTTCTTTATCATGCTAGGATTAGCAGGAAAAAGCAAAAAATTTCAGAATTGCACCTTGCAATGTGGAGATATTACTGTTTGTGCATTTACAATATTCATTGATTTTTGCCATTGAAAAACATGTTTTTCATATACCAGAAATGTTTGAAGCTACTGACTGAATGAAAGGAGCTGGCATCTCACTCTCTTTGAATCTTCTTTATCATGCTAGGATTAGCAGGAAAAAGCAAAAAATTTCAGAATTGCACCTTGCAATGTGGAGATATTACTGTTTGTGCATTTACAATATTCATTGATTTTTGCCATTGAAAAACATGTTTTTCATATACCAGAAATGTTTGAAGCTACTGACTGAATGAAAGGAGCTGGCATCTCACTCTCTTTTAATCTTCTTTATCATGCTAGGATTAACAGGAAAAAGCAAAAAATTTCAGAATTGCACCTTGCAATGTGGAGATATTACTGTTTGTGCATTTACAATATTCATTGATTTTTGCCATTGAAAAACGTCCAGAAATGTTTGAAGCTACTGACTGAATGAAAGGAGGTGGCATCTCACTCTCTTTGAATCTTCTTTATCATGCTAGGATTAGCAGGAAAAAGCAAAAAATTTCAGAATTGCACCTTGCAATGTGGAGATATTACTGTTTGTTCATTTACAATATTCATTGATTTTTGCCATTGAAAAACATGTTTTTCATATACCAGAAATGTTTGAAGCTACTGACTGAATGAAAGGAGCTGGCATCTCACTCTCTTTGAATCTTCTTTATCATGCTAGGATTAACAGGAAAAAGCAAAAAATTTCAGAATTGCACCTTGCAATGTGGAGATATTACTGTTTGTGCATTTACAATATTCATTGATTTTTGCCATTGAAAAACGTCCAGAAATGTTTGAAGCTACTGACTGAATGAAAGGAGCTGGCATCTCACTCTCTTTGAATCTTCTTTATCATGCTAGGATTAGCAGGAAAAAGCAAAAAATTTCAGAATTGCACCTTGCAATGTGGAGATATTACTGTTTGTGCATTTACAATATTCATTGATTTTTGCCATTGAAGAACATGTTTTTCATATACCAGAAATGTTTGAAGCTACTGACTGAATGAAAGGAGCTGGCATCTCACTCTCTTTGAATCTTCTTTATCATGCTAGGATTAACAGGAAAAAGCAAAAAATTTCAGAATTGCACCTTGCAATGTGGAGATATTACTGTTTGTGCATTTACAATATTCATTGATTTTTGCCATTGAAAAACGTCCAGAAATGTTCGAAGCTACTGACTGAATGAAAGGAGGTGGCATCTCACTCTCTTTGAATCTTCTTTATCATGCTAGGATTAGCAGGAAAAAGCAAAAAATTTCAGAATTGCACCTTGCAATGTGGAGATATTACTGTTTGTGCATTTACAATATTCATTGATTTTTGCCATTGAAAAACATGTTTTTCATATACCAGAAATGTTTGAAGCTACTGACTGAATGAAAGGAGCTGGCATCTCACTCTCTTTGAATCTTCTTTATCATGCTAGGATTAACAGGAAAAAGCAAAAAATTTCAGAATTGCACCTTGCAATGTGGAGATATTACTGTTTGTGCATTTACAATATTCATTGATTTTTGCCATTGAAAAACGTCCAGAAATGTTTGAAGCTACTGACTGAATGAAAGGAGCTGGCATCTCACTCTCTTTGTTTTACCATATTTTTTTTATTTTTAATAAACAATTTAACAGGGGAATAACAATCGTAGCATAAAAGTAGCGACAAAAAAAAAATTCGTAATAAGGGATAAATTCTGAGGGAAGGGGAAGGGAAAGTGTACAAACGGGAATGGATAAACAGGAAAGATGGGAGAAATTTGTCCGTCAAATAGTATATACGATAGTACATAAACTTGAGCAATTTAAACACACATTACTATCATTAGCAAAAATTAAACATATTAATGAGCTAAGCATGACACACATTAAGATGTTCCAGCATTATGAGAAGGTTGAGGGAACTTAGTGAGCCAAATATCCCACTTCCCAGAGAATTTAAGTAAGTTATTGTTGATAAGGGCAAATCTGATTTCAAATATTCTATGGAGATTCATCTTATCAACTAAGTCCTCCAAAGTGGGGACATGTGACTTTCTCCAATAAAAAGCCAATGCGTTCTTACATACTGAAAATAAGTGAATCACCAAAGATCTTTCAAACGACTTATATGATTCGAGATCTAAGGATAGTAAAGCCATTTGAGGGGTCAATACTAAAGGTCTGCCTAAAAGATCATCTACCAAAGAAGAGATCTGAGCCCATAGATTCCGGATTTTGGGGCAGCTCCAAAAGAGATGTAAAAGATCTCCCCTAAGGCCGCACTCCCTCCAACAAAGGGGAGAGTTGCTGGGCTTTATATGGTGGAGCCTGATTGGAGTGTAATACCATCTGGTTAGAATTTTGAAGTAGGCCTCTTGTAAGGGCATAGATATATTAGAGGCTTGAGAAAAAAGAACAGCACTCTCCCATTGATCGGATTGGAAATTGAGTTTTAGGTCTTTTTCCCAACGTATCATGTAGAGGTGTTTTTGGAAGGAAAGATCATTATTGAAGCTGTTATATATGTGTCTCAGGCTCCAAAAAATTTTGTGGGATGGGTTGCTTAACAGGTTCACCGAGGTTTCAGAAACAATAAGTTTACCAGAAGTAAATTCCAGAATAATGCTCTTTAAATGAGAGTATAAAAAGAAATCAGAGGAAGGTAAGTTGAATCTTTTTTTAAGAATTTGGAAAGGAATAAAGGCAGAAGCTTCATATAAGTCTCCAATTTTCCTTAACCCTTTATTGTCCCACTGATCTGGGATGGAAGAGTTATACAGATCAGCAACGAAACCAATTGGAAAATTTTTGACAAAAGAAAACTTATCCATATCAGAATCTCTTAGGGGACTCTTTTTCTTTCTTTTGGCGATTTTTTTCCAGGCGTCAATAATCGCCTGGAAAATAGGATGGGAAGAATCATGAGTGCACTGTTTAAAGAGATGCCTAAGTAACAATTCACGGGGAGAAGAGCCATTATTTAAGAAGGTCTCCAGAGTCATCCAAGCTGGGGGACTGTCAGAATTAAACCAATTACTGCTCTGTTTGATGAGGTTTGCCAAATAGTAAGCGGAAATATTAGGGTGGCTCAGACCTCCGTTACACTTATTCTTGTACAATATATCTGCAGATATCCTCGCACGTTTATTATCCCAGACATAGGAATTAATCTGATTTTGAATTTTTTGAATAAAGATGTGAGAAATAGTTAAAGGTAAGTTGCGGAAAAAATACAAGATTTTGGGTAGAACAAACATCTTAATAGAGAGGACTCTACCCCACCATGACAAATCTCTTTTCAAAAATTCCATCAAATCTCCGCGGACGATATCCTCAATCAGAACCAGGTTGTCAGAAATTGTTGAGTTAATAGTTTTACCAATACTGATCCCCAAATAAGTCAGATTGCGTTTAGCCAAACCGAAGGAAAATCTCGAGTGTAAAACCTCTCTCGTCTGGCGGTCCAGATTAATGTTTAAAAGTTTAGACTTCTCATTATTGATCTTAAAATAAGAAATCTGAGAG
The DNA here is from genome assembly GCF_046119375.1 of Phyllobates terribilis. Taxonomy (NCBI): domain Eukaryota; kingdom Metazoa; phylum Chordata; class Amphibia; order Anura; family Dendrobatidae; genus Phyllobates; species Phyllobates terribilis. Next base: position 26,251 of record NW_027368155.1, read on the forward strand.
AATAGTTCTAGAACCTTCGAAACTTCCGCAACCGAATTTACTGGGTCCAGCAAGGAAAGCATAACATCATCTGCAAAGAGGCCAATTTTAAATTCTCGAGATGGGGTAGAAATCCCCCTAATGTCAGTGTTTTCTCTAATCCTCTGTGCCAAAGGCTCCATAGCCAAGACAAAGAGAAGGGGGGAAAGTGGGCAACCCTGTCTAGTACCATTTGTGATAGGGATTGGGTTTGAGAGATAATTGTTAACATAAATTTTTGCTTGGGGGTTAGAATAGAGGGCCATAATTGAAGAGAGAAATTTGTTATCAAAACCGAATTTAATAAGGGTGAGTTTAAGGTATAGCCAATTTAACCTGTCGAAAGCTTTTTCAGCGTCTAAAGCAAGCAATGAAGTTGGGAGTTTCGCCGTATTTATCACCTTAATAATATTCAGAAGTCTTCTAGAGCCATCAGTTGCTTGCCTCCCACCAACGAAGCCAATCTGATCATCGTTGATGAGAGATGGGAGAATAGTCGATAAACGATTGGCCAGAATTTTCGAATATATCTTAATATCAGTGTTAATTAGCGAAATGGGCCTATAATTTTTAACATTATCTCTCTCATCCTTAGACTTGGGTATTAGGGTAATGGTGGCTTCCAGCATTTCTGAGGGGAAGGAGCTTATTGAGGAAGCATGATTGAAAATTTTCGTGAGAGGGGAAGAAAGTAGGTCACAAAAAGTTTTATAATACTCATTGATGAACCCATCTGGACCCGGAGCCTTGAAATCTTTAAGTTGCTTTATTGTGTTAATAATTTCAGGGTTAGAAAAAGGCTTATTCAATGACTCGTGATCCAGAGGGCTCAATTTCGGTAGGTTAATGGAGGATAAAAAATTGTTGATTGCATCTGGGTGAGGATGGGGAATTAGAGGGTCAGTTTTGATGTTGTAGAGTTTTTTGTAAAAGTCTGCAAACTGGTTCACTATATCTTTAGGGTGGCAAAACGTTATTCCACTATTGTTTTTTATTTTATCTATTCTATTAATTGCTCTTTTACATTTGACTAGGCGGGCCATAAAGCGGGTAGGTTTATTTAGAGCCGCATAGTAATTAAATTTTGATTTCCGAATAATCGCATCATAGGAGGAAGAAATTTCTGATTTTAGCTCTACCCTTAAATTTGAGAGCTCTTTTTGAATTATTGGGGAAGGGGAAGGAAGATTTATTTGTTCTAGTTCTTTTTCCCTAATCAGTTTTTGAAGAGAATTAATTTTTGTTCTTTTTTCTTTTTTTTCAGATGAGGATATCTGCATTAGTACACCACGAAGGACAGCCTTGTGAGCGCACCAGCTGGAGAAAGGATTAGATAAGTCTGGGGTATCGTTCTCCCTAAAATAATCAGAAATAGCTTTTTCAATAATTTTTTTGTTTTTGGGGTTATGAATAAGTGAAGATCTACATTTCCAAAGAAATCCATTTTTAATAAGAGGACCAATATGAATTTCACATGACGTAGGGGCATGATCTGATAGAGACCTAAGGCCTATAGATACGTTAGAGAATTTGGGTAAAGAAAAGACATCAGTTATTATTAAGTCAATTCTAGAGGCCGTTTGGTGCGCATCCGAAAAGTGGGAGAATTCTTTGGAGGTAGTTTGCAGACATCTAAATGTATCAAATAGTTCGTTTTTATAAAGCCAATTATTTAGCGTCGGGTATAAGTGACGGCTGGGGGAGGAAGAGTCCATATGGCCGTCTGGGACCATGTTAAAGTCTCCTAAAAAAATCAATTCGCCTCTCCTAACCTCTTCAACCTTTCTGAAAACCTTGTTCAAAAAGGGTATTTGCTTTTTATTTGGGGCGTATAGGTTAACAACAGTGCACTCATGATTATTCAGTTTACAGAGCAATATATGGAACCTTCCATTGACATCTCTATGCTGATCTAAAAACTCAAATGGGACAGAATCTCTGATCACTGTAGCTACACCGGCTTTTTTCCGGTCGCTAGTGGATTCAAATATATGAGGGTAGCGTTTGTGGGTGAAGGTAGGGTGTTTTCCCTCGGCAAACCTTGTCTCCTGAAGACACGCAACATCAGCACCAAGATGACCCAATTCCCTCCAAAGGGAGAATCTCTTATTGGGACTGTTTAGGCCTCTTACATTATAGGTGATAATCTTGATAGGCATAGGTAAATTAATAATCAAAGTAAATCACAAGGAGAGGGGTCAGTTGGTCCAACAAATTCCCAAAAAATAAAAATCAACCGACAATCAAAGCTGGAATACAATATCTCTAATATTAATTCAAAGATAGTAATAACAATAACCAAGTATTCAAGAAAAAGAAAAAACGAATCAAAAAATCTCCTGAGGGAACCTTCACCGAAAAGGTTCTCCCTCAGATTGGGGGGAAAAATAATGTGGACAAACCATGAAGGCTAAATGTAAAGAAGAATGATAAATTTATTATAGCATGTTAGGTGAGGTGATAAAATGAGTTTATTTTTAAAGGGGACTCCCGAGGGAGTAGTGTTTATCATTTCAGCGGTGGGGTGCCTTTGTAACTTTGTAGGGAATGTCTTTTATAAAATCAAAAAATTTAGGCCTTCATCAGGATCTGTAAGAGTGAATGTTTTCCGGTTAAAGAAAATCAGCAACTTTACTGGAAAGCCCCACCTATACGGGATATTCATATCCCTCAGTCTATCTGTGGTCAGTTTGTATGACCTTCTTGTATCCATGGTTTCTTTGGAAAAATCTGAAAAGATTTTTAGGTGCGAAAAAGGCTCTGGAAAAGTCCTGTTTTCCCTAATATAATTCAAGATTCTCTCTTTGGTCGAGAAAAAATGTAATCTAACTATTACATCCCTAGGAAAATCCGAGGAGATGGAGGTCGGACGAAATAAGCGATGGGCCCTATCAATGATAAGATCCTGCTCAGAAAGGGATGGGATTGTCTTATGAAATAGGTCTTTGACAAAAGCCGAAATATCTGAGGAAGAAACATCCTCAGATATGCCCCTAATCTTCAAGTTATTTCTTCTACTTCTATCCTCCAAATCCGCAACTTTTAATCTGAGTCTTTTAAGTTCAGATTTAATTTCTAGATTATCAGAAGAGACAGACTCTACCTTTCCCTCCACCGTTTCAAGTCTTTTAGTGTTTTCCTCCAATTTAAGACCAAAAGCTTCCAAAGTAGATTTCATAGTGTCTACCTGTTTCTCGAAGCCCAGTTTCATATTTCTGTCAATCGTCTTTAAAAGATTGTCCAGATATGAACCAAGGTCGGTATTTCCCAACTCTTGTGAAATGGGCATTTTGACCGGGACACTAAGCGTAGGGTCTGGGGACGAAGGGGAAAAGTCCTTTTTAGCACGTCTCTTATCTGGACTAGGATTAGGAGACGTGTCCGAGGATTCCTCCTCCGAACTCGTAGCCAGTGAAGAATACTTGTTGCTCCAGGCTCCTGGGTCCCTTCTCTTTGATGAGATGGAAATATCCATCTCTTCCACTTTTTTTTCTTTAACTACGGTAGAAGGGGCAGGTTTAGCATCAGGAATTCTCTGTGGTTTTGGAGATAATAGACTTTTAGAAGATTCTTTGGTGGGAGAGTTTATTTTAGAACTCTGTCTGTCTTCCAGATTTCTATGAGGTGATCTGGACTTAAGTGGACTGACAGTATTGACAGCATCTTCTGATGGGTTTGAAAATGAAAAGCGTTGGGAGGACTTCGCTCTAACCGCACTAGTTTTAAGGGGAGCTTCCAAAGACTTTTGGGTATTTTTTTTATTAGCCGCCATTATAAAATATCAGACCTATGGGTATATATTTATAGAAAAAACACTAAAATGACACTAGAAATATTTAACCTAAAGGGTGGACAAAAGACTTTAGGGTTGCAAAATGACTGGGAACAATGGCTAGAAGAAATTTGCGTTAAACAAATATCAGTCCAACAAGAGACAATCAATACCCTTAAAAACTGCAAAATTATGTACCCCCTAAAATGCAATCCTTAAAATATGAATTACAATCAAAAGTAACAAAAAAAAAAAAAAAAATAATGAAATTGACCTGAGGGATAAAAATAAAAGGCACATATAGTTCTTAACATGAAACTAATTATTATGGAGGCTTGCAAATCTGTAGAGTTCCATGGGCACCAACTGTTATATATATATCAAGTAGCGTAGACACAGGGTATATATATGAGGGCAGAAACAGATCCTTCTATCCCCCCCCTCCCCTCAGAGTCAAGTCTCGCAGTCAAAATGATATTACACCGTTTGGAGTTTAATAAACCTCTGTATCAGTATTAATATAGAATCAGCACCTTGGACAGCAGTTCAAAGCGACGCTGCAGCAGGAGGCAGGAGAAATTGACTGGTATAAGTTCAGCACCATGGACAGCAGTACAGACTAATATAAGATCAGCACCATGGACAGCAGTTCAGATCAGCACCATGGACAGCAGCACAGACTAATACAAGATCAGCACCATGGACAGCAGTACAGACCAATACAAGATCAGCACCATGGACAGCAGTTCAGATCAGCACCATGGACAGCAGTGCAGAGCGACGCCGCAGCAGAGGGCAGGAGAATTTGATCAGCACCATGGACAGCAGTGCTGAGCTACGCTGCAGCAGGGGGCGGGAGATTTAGAGTATATCAGCTGATTGGAAGTGTGTGAGAGTGGAGGGCAGCGGGGCTGATGCAGCGGGGGACCAGAGGCAAAAATCAAAGCGCAGCGGCGCTGTCACAGGAGGGGGAGGCAGCCACAGGGGTCTGCAGGGTCCAGGCACCACAGAAACATACACAGCAGAGCGGCACAGCGGGGGTAGCTGGAACGGACCTCGGCACCAGCGGCACTCAGCAGCTGGAAGCAGGGGGAACGGAGCGGCTCCCTGTCAGAGGAAGGAGAGGTACCGCCGCCACTATATAACGTGGAAACACCAGTCACATATACCGGCAGTGCCCGGCATCAGAGAAAACAGCTGATGCCGGCTCCGGAGCAGAGGAGGGGGAACCGCTGCTATGGGAACAGCCTGAGGTGCATGTAACAGCCGGAGAGGAGAGAGCCGGGCGCAGACAGCAGCGGTGGCAGTAAGCCGAGGGGGGAAAGGGTCGCAGCAGCTTCACAGGGACACAAGGGGACACCGCTACTACCGGAGCAGCCCCGGAACCCTGAGCAACGGACCCCAGAAATTCAATAAGAGCCCTGGCATCAGCCAGGGCTTATCTAACCTTAGCCTTAGATATGAAGTCCCGCTCCGTCCCAGTCTCCTGAGCTCCGCGTCGGACAAGCTAGATTCTCAGTCCCTCGCCGGCAGCAGGGGTCTCGTCCTCGGGGTCCAGTGGGGTTGATTGTATTTGGTCCGGGGGTGGTAGTGCCGCTTCTTTATGGGTTGGGGTCCTGCAGGTCCGGTCCGGTCCTCCGTGGGGCTGTGACAGCAGATTGCAGAGCTGGGATTTATTCAGGATATCGCCAGTAACTCGATCTCAGTCTCCTCTTCTCCTCTGTTCTTGGGTCCGGTGTCGGGACAGCTGATGCTGCTGTAAGGTCCTGCTCCCGGGGTCAGGAGCAGAGCAGAGCAGACCTGCGCTGCTATCACAGTCACTCCAGAGTCACGTTGCAGAGTGACTGGAAACAAGAAAAGGGCCGCAGAGTGACTGGAAACAAGAAAAGGGCCGCCAATAATCGCCTGGGTGTCAGAACCAGAACCAAAATGTGCCACCCCGTGGGTTAAATATAAGCTCTAACAACAGTCAGGGGGCTCAGTATATAATGTTCAGTTAAATGAAGTGAGAGAAATATGTGCCCCCACCGATCTGTGAGCTTAAAGGGGCACGTCACAGCCTCAAGGACTGGAATGCTCACCAGGACTTACCGCAGCTGCATATAAAGCCTGCTGATAGTCCTTAAGTCCGGTATAAAACGATGTAATCCTGGGTCCGGAGGTAAAAGGGCATAAATGGGTCCACAATCCTGTAGGGCCACGTTACAGAGTCACTTCAATGGTGGATTCTGAGCCTCACCCAAATGTCTGAGCACAAAGCATCTCCAGGGTTGATGGGGTTAGCAGGGATTCCTTGGTGTCAAAATGATCCCTGAATGATAGGAAGTCAAATTATATAAGAATTTTGGAAAAAAATCTTCTTTTGTTGCTTAAAAAGTAGCTTTAAAGCGAAGCCCTCAGGTTGCTCAGGATCAAGCTGCCATCTCGTCCTGTGCTCAGGCCACTCCCCCCATCTCACTCTCTTTGAATCTTCTTTATCATGCTAGGATTAGCAGGAAAAAGCAAAAAATTTCAGAATTGCACCTTGCAATGTGGAGATATTACTGTTTGTGCATTTACAATATTCATTGATTTTTGCCATTGAAAAACATGTTTTTCATATACCAGAAATGTTTGAAGCTACTGACTGAATGAAAGGAGCTGGCATCTCACTCTCTTTGAATCTTCTTTATCATGCTAGGATTAGCAGGAAAAAGCAAAAAATTTCAGAATTGCACCTTGCAATGTGGAGATATTACTGTTTGTGCATTTACAATATTCATTGATTTTTGCCATTGAAAAACATCATGTTATTCATATACCAGAAATGTTTGAAGCTACTGACTGAAAGGAGCTGGCATCTCACTCTCTTTGAATCTTCTTTATCATGCTAGGATTAACAGGAAAAAGCAAAAAATTTCAGAATTGCACCTTGCAATGTGGAGATATTACTGTTTGTGCATTTACAATATTCATTGATTTTTGCCATTGAAAAACATGTTTTTCATATACCAGAAATGTTTGAAGCTACTGACTGAATGAAAGGAGCTGGCATCTCACTCTCTTTGAATCTTCTTTATCATGCTTGGATTAACAGGAAAAAGCAAAAAAATTTCAGAATTGCACCTTGCAATGTGGAGATATTACTGTTTGTGCATTTACAATATTCATTGATTTTTGCCATTGAAAAACGTCCAGAAATGTTTGAAGCTACTGACTGAATGAAAGGAGCTGGCATTTCACTCTCTTTGAATCTTCTTTATCATGCTAGGATTAGCAGGAAAAAGCAAATAATTTCAGAATTGCACCTTGCAATGTGGAGATATTACTGTTTGTGCATTTACAATATTCATTGATTTTTGCCATTGAAAAACATGTTTTTCATATACCAGAAATGTTTGAAGCTACTGACTGAATGAAAGGAGCTGGCATCTCACTCTCTTTGAATCTTCTTTATCATGCTAGGATTAGCAGGAAAAAGCAAAAAATTTCAGAATTGCACCTTGAAATGTGGAGATATTACTGTTTGTGCATTTACAATATTCATTGATTTTTGCCATTGAAAAACATCGTTATTCATATACCAGAAATGTTTGAAGCTTACTGACTGAAAGGAGCTGGCATCTCACTCTCTTTGAATCTTTATCATGCTAGGATTAACAGGAAAAAGCAAAAAATTTCAGAATTGCACCTTGCAATGTGGAGATATTACTGTTTGTGCATTTACAATATTCATTGATTTTTGCCATTGAAAAACATGTTTTTCATATACCAGAAATGTTTGAAGCTACTGACTGAATGAAAGGAGCTGGCATCTCACTCTCTTTGAATCTTCTTTATCATGCTAGGATTAGCAGGAAAAAGCAAAAAATTTCAGAATTGCACCTTGCAATGTGGAGATATTACTGTTTGTGCATTTACAATATTCATTGATTTTTGCCATTGAAAAACATGTTTTTCATATACCAGAAATGTTTGAAGCTACTGACTGAATGAAAGGAGCTGGCATCTCACTCTCTTTGAATCTTCTTTATCATGCTAGGATTAACAGGAAAAAGCAAAAAATTTCAGAATTGCACCTTGCAATGTGGAGATATTCCTGTTTGTGCATTTACAATATTCATTGATTTTTGCCATTGAAAAACGTCCAGAAATGTTTGAAGCTACTGACTGAATGAAAGGAGCTGGCATCTCACTCTCTTTGAATCTTCTTTATCATGCTAGGATTAGCAGGAAAAAGCAAAAAATTTCATAATTGCACCTTGCAATGTGGAGATATTACTGTTTGTGCATTTACAATATTCATTGATTTTTGCCATTGAAAAACATGTTTTTCATATACCAGAAATGTTTGAAGCTACTGACTGAATGAAAGGAGCTGGCATCTCACTCTCTTTGAATCTTCTTTATCATGCTAGGATTAGCAGGAAAAAGCAAAAAATTTCAGAATTGCACCTTGCAATGTGGAGATATTACTGTTTGTGCATTTACAATATTCATTGATTTTTGCCATTGAAAAACGTCCAGAAATGTTTGAAGCTACTGACTGAATGAAAGGAGGTGGCATCTCACTCTCTTTGAATCTTCTTTATCATGCTAGGATTAGCAGGAAAAAGCAAAAAATTTCAGAATTGCACCTTGCAATGTGGAGATATTACTGTTTGTGCATTTACAATATTCATTGATTTTTGCCATTGAAAAACATGTTTTTCATATACCAGAAATGTTTGAAGCTACTGACTGAATGAAAGGAGCTGGCATCTCACTCTCTTTGAATCTTCATTATCATGCTAGGATTAGCAGGAAAAAGCAAAAAATTTCAGAATTGCACCTTGCAATGTGGAGATATTACTGTTTGTGCATTTACAATATTCATTGATTTTTGCCATTGAAAAACGTCCAGAAATGTTTGAAGCTACTGACTGAATGAAAGGAGCTGGCATCTCACTCTCTTTGAATCTTCTTTATCATGCTAGGATTAGCAGGAAAAAGCAAAAAATTTCAGAATTGCACCTTGCAATGTGGAGATATTACTGTTTGTGCATTTACAATATTCATTGATTTTTGCCATTGAAAAACATGTTTTTCATATACCAGAAATGTTTGAAGCTACTGACTGAATGAAAGGAGCTGGCATCTCACTCTCTTTGAATCTTCTTTATCATGCTAGGATTAGCAGGAAAAAGCAAAAAATTTCAGAATTGCACCTTGCAATGTGGAGATATTACTGTTTGTGCATTTACAATATTCATTGATTTTTGCCATTGAAAAACATGTTTTTCATATACCAGAAATGTTTGAAGCTACTGACTGAATGAAAGGAGCTGGCATCTCACTCTCTTTGAATCTTCTTTATCATGCTAGGATTAACAGGAAAAAGCAAAAAATTTCAGAATTGCACCTTGCAATGTGGAGATATTACTGTTTGTGCATTTACAATATTCATTGATTTTTGCCATTGAAAAACGTCCAGAAATGTTTGAAGCTACTGACTGAATGAAAGGAGCTGGCATCTCACTCTCTTTGAATCTTCTTTATCATGCTAGGATTAGCAGGAAAAAGCAAAAAATTTCATAATTGCACCTTGCAATGTGGAGATATTACTGTTTGTGCATTTACAATATTCATTGATTTTTGCCATTGAAAAACATGTTTTTCATATACCAGAAATGTTTGAAGCTACTGACTGAATGAAAGGAGCTGGCATCTCACTCTCTTTGAATCTTCTTTATCATGCTAGGATTAGCAGGAAAAAGCAAAAAATTTCAGAATTGCACCTTGCAATGTGGAGATATTACTGTTTGTGCATTTACAATATTCATTGATTTTTGCCATTGAAAAACGTCCAGAAATGTTTGAAGCTACTGACTGAATGAAAGGAGGTGGCATCTCACTCTCTTTGAATCTTCTTTATCATGCTAGGATTAGCAGGAAAAAGCAAAAAATTTCAGAATTGCACCTTGCAATGTGGAGATATTACTGTTTGTGCATTTACAATATTCATTGATTTTTGCCATTGAAAAACATGTTTTTCATATACCAGAAATGTTTGAAGCTACTGACTGAATGAAAGGAGCTGGCATCTCACTCTCTTTGAATCTTCATTATCATGCTAGGATTAGCAGGAAAAAGCAAAAAATTTCAGAATTGCACCTTGCAATGTGGAGATATTACTGTTTGTGCATTTACAATATTCATTGATTTTTGCCATTGAAAAACGTCCAGAAATGTTTGAAGCTACTGACTGAATGAAAGGAGCTGGCATCTCACTCTCTTTGAATCTTCTTTATCATGCTAGGATTAGCAGGAAAAAGCAAAAAATTTCAGAATTGCACCTTGCAATGTGGAGATATTACTGTTTGTGCATTTACAATATTCATTGATTTTTGCCATTGAAAAACATGTTTTTCATATACCAGAAATGTTTGAAGCTACTGACTGAATGAAAGGAGCTGGCATCTCACTCTCTTTGAATCTTCTTTATCATGCTAGGATTAGCAGGAAAAAGCAAAAAATTTCAGAATTGCACCTTGCAATGTGGAGATATTACTGTTTGTGCATTTACAATATTCATTGATTTTTGCCATTGAAAAACGTCCAGAAATGTTTGAAGCTACTGACTGAATGAAAGGAGGTGGCATCTCACTCTCTTTGAATCTTCTTTATCATGCTAGGATTAGCAGGAAAAAGCAAAAAATTTCAGAATTGCACCTTGCAATGTGGAGATATTACTGTTTGTGCATTTACAATATTCATTGATTTTTGCCATTGAAAAACATGTTTTTCATATACCAGAAATGTTTGAAGCTACTGACTGAATGAAAGGAGCTGGCATCTCACTCTCTTTGAATCTTCATTATCATGCTAGGATTAGCAGGAAAAAGCAAAAAATTTCAGAATTGCACCTTGCAATGTGGAGATATTACTGTTTGTGCATTTACAATATTCATTGATTTTTGCCATTGAAAAACGTCCAGAAATGTTTGAAGCTACTGACTGAATGAAAGGAGCTGGCATCTCACTCTCTTTGAATCTTCTTTATCATGCTAGGATTAGCAGGAAAAAGCAAAAAATTTCAGAATTGCACCTTGCAATGTGGAGATATTACTGTTTGTGCATTTACAATATTCATTGATTTTTGCCATTGAAAAACATGTTTTTCATATACCAGAAATGTTTGAAGCTACTGACTGAATGAAAGGAGCTGGCATCTCACTCTCTTTGAATCTTCTTTATCATGCTAGGATTAGCAGGAAAAAGCAAAAAATTTCAGAATTGCACCTTGCAATGTGGAGATATTACTGTTTGTGCATTTACAATATTCATTGATTTTTGCCATTGAAAAACATGTTTTTCATATACCAGAAATGTTTGAAGCTACTGACTGAATGAAAGGAGCTGGCATCTCACTCTCTTTGAATCTTCTTTATCATGCTAGGATTAACAGGAAAAAGCAAAAAATTTCAGAATTGCACCTTGCAATGTGGAGATATTACTGTTTGTGCATTTACAATATTCATTGATTTTTGCCATTGAAAAACGTCCAGAAATGTTTGAAGCTACTGACTGAATGAAAGGAGCTGGCATCTCACTCTCTTTGAATCTTCTTTATCATGCTAGGATTAGCAGGAAAAAGCAAAAAATTTCAGAATTGCACCTTGCAATGTGGAGATATTACTGTTTGTGCATTTACAATATTCATTGATTTTTGCCATTGAAAAACATGTTTTTCATATACCAGAAATGTTTGAAGCTACTGACTGAATGAAAGGAGCTGGCATCTCACTCTCTTTGAATCTTCTTTATCATGCTAGGATTAGCAGGAAAAAGCAAAAAATTTCAGAATTGCACCTTGCAATGTGGAGATATTACTGTTTGTGCATTTACAATATTCATTGATTTTTGCCATTGAAAAACATCATGTTATTCATATACCAGAAATGTTTGAAGCTACTGACTGAATGAAAGGAGCTGGCATCTCTCTCTTTGAATCTTCTTTATCATGCTAGGATTAACAGGAAAAAGCAAAAAATTTCAGAATTGCACCTTGCAATGTGGAGATATTACTGTTTGTGCATTTACAATATTCATTGATTTTTGCCATTGAAAAACGTCCAGAAATGTTTGAAGCTACTGACTGAATGAAAGGAGCTGGCATCTCACTCTCTTTGAATCTTCTTTATCATGCTAGGATTAGCAGGAAAAAGCAAAAAATTTCAGAATTGCACCTTGCAATGTGGAGATATTACTGTTTGTGCATTTACAATATTCATTGATTTTTGCCATTGAAAAACATGTTTTTCATATACCAGAAATGTTTGAAGCTACTGACTGAATGAAAGGAGCTGGCATCTCACTCTCTTTGAATCTTCTTTATCATGCTAGGATTAGCAGGAAAAAGCAAAAAATTTCAGAATTGCACCTTGCAATGTGGAGATATTACTGTTTGTGCATTTACAATATTCATTGATTTTTGCCATTGAAAAACATGTTTTTCATATACCAGAAATGTTTGAAGCTACTGACTGAATGAAAGGAGCTGGCATCTCACTCTCTTTGAATCTTCTTTATCATGCTAGGATTAACAGGAAAAAGCAAAAAAATTTCAGAATTGCACCTTGCAATGTGGAGATATTACTGTTTGTGCATTTACAATATTCATTGATTTTTGCCATTGAAAAACGTCCAGAAATGTTTGAAGCTACTGACTGAATGAAAGGAGCTGGCATCTCACTCTCTTTGAATCTTCTTTATCATGCTAGGATTAGCAGGAAAAAGCAAAAAATTTCAGAATTGCACCTTGCAATGTGGAGATATTACTGTTTGTGCATTTACAATATTCATTGATTTTTGCCATTGAAAAACGTTTTTCATATACCAGAAATGTTTGAAGCTACTGACTGAATGAAAGGAGCTGGCATCTCACTCTCTTTGAATCTTCTTTATCATGCTAGGATTAGCAGGAAAAAGCAAAAAATTTCAGAATTGCACCTTGCAATGTGGAGATATTACTGTTTGTGCATTTACAATATTCATTGATTTTTGCCATTGAAAAACATGTTTTTCATATACCAGAAATGTTTGAAGCTACTGACTGAATGAAAGGAGCTGGCATCTCACTCTCTTTGAATCTTCTTTATCATGCTAGGATTAGCAGGAAAAAGCAAAAAATTTCAGAATTGCACCTTGCAATGTGGAGATATTACTGTTTGTGCATTTACAATATTCATTGATTTTTGCCATTGAAAAACGTCCAGAAATGTTTGAAGCTACTGACTGAATGCAAGGAGCTGGCATCTCACTCTCTTTGAATCTTCTTTATCATGCTAGGATTAGCAGGAAAAAGCAAAAAATTTCAGAATTGCACCTTGCAATGTGGAGATATTACTGTTTGTGCATTTACAATATTCATTGATTTTTGCCATTGAAAAACATGTTTTTCATATACCAGAAATGTTTGAAGCTACTGACTGAATGAAAGGAGCTGGCATCTCACTCTCTTTGAATCTTCTTTATCATGCTAGGATTAGCAGGAAAAAGCAAAAAATTTCAGAATTGCACCTTGCAATGTGGAGATATTACTGTTTGTGCATTTACAATATTCATTGATTTTTGCCATTGAAAAATATGTTTTTCATATACCAGAAATGTTTGAAGCTACTGACTGAATGAAAGGAGCTGGCATCTCACTCTCTTTGAATCTTCTTTATCATGCTAGGATTAGCAGGAAAAAGCAAAAAATTTCAGAATTGCACCTTGCAATGTGGAGATATTACTGTTTGTGCATTTACAATATTCATTGATTTTTGCCATTGAAAAACATGTTTTTCATATACCAGAAATGTTTGAAGCTACTGACTGAATGAAAGGAGCTGGCATCTCACTCTCTTTGAATCTTCTTTATCATGCTAGGATTAACAGGAAAAAGCAAAAAATTTCAGAATTGCACCTTGCAATGTGGAGATATTCCTGTTTGTGCATTTACAATATTCATTGATTTTTGCCATTGAAAAACGTCCAGAAATGTTTGAAGCTACTGACTGAATGAAAGGAGCTGGCATCTCACTCTCTTTGAATCTTCTTTATCATGCTAGGATTAGCAGGAAAAAGCAAAAAATTTCAGAATTGCACCTTGCAATGTGGAGATATTACTGTTTGTGCATTTACAATATTCATTGATATTTGCCATTGAAAAACATGTTTTTCATATACCAGAAATGTTTGAAGCTACTGACTGAATAAAAGGAGCTGGCATCTCACTCTCTTTGAATCTTCTTTATCATGCTAGGATTAGCAGGAAAAAGCAAAAAATTTCAGAATTGCACATTGCAATGTGGAGATATTACTGTTTGTGCATTTACAATATTCATTGATTTTTGCCATTGAAAAACATGTTTTTCATATACCAGAAATGTTTGAAGCTACTGACTGAATGAAAGGAGCTGGCATCTCACTCTCTTTGAATCTTCTTTATCATGCTAGGATTAGCAGGAAAAAGCAAAAAATTTCAGAATTGCACCTTGCAATGTGGAGATATTACTGTTTGTGCATTTACAATATTCATTGATTTTTGCCATTGAAAAACATGTTTTTCATATACCAGAAATGTTTGAAGCTACTGACTGAATGAAAGGAGCTGGCATCTCACTCTCTTTGAATCTTCTTTATCATGCTAGGATTAGCAGGAAAAAGCAAAAAATTTCAGAATTGCACCTTGCAATGTGGAGATATTACTGTTTGTGCATTTACAATATTCATTGATTTTTGCCATTGAAAAACGTCCAGAAATGTTTGAAGCTACTGACTGAATGAAAGGAGCTGGCATCTCACTCTCTTTGAATCTTCTTTATCATGCTAGGATTAGCAGGAAAAAGCAAAAAATTTCAGAATTGCACCTTGCAATGTGGAGATATTACTGTTTGTGCATTTACAATATTCATTGATTTTTGCCATTGAAAAACATGTTTTTCATATACCAGAAATGTTTGAAGCTACTGACTGAATGAAAGGACCTGGCATCTCACTCTCTTTGAATCTTCTTTATCATGCTAGGATTAGCAGGAAAAAGCAAAAAATTTCAGAATTGCACCTTGCAATGTGGAGATATTACTGTTTGTGCATTTACAATATTCATTGATTTTTGCCATTGAAAAACATGTTTTTCATATACCAGAAATGTTTGAAGCTACTGACTGAATGAAAGGAGCTGGCATCTCACTCTCTTTGAATCTTCTTTATCATGCTAGGATTAGCAGGAAAAAGCAAAAAATTTCAGAATTGCACCTTGCAATGTGGAGATATTACTGTTTGTGCATTTACAATATTCATTGATTTTTGCCATTGAAAAACATGTTTTTCATATACCAGAAATGTTTGAAGCTACTGACTGAATGAAAGGAGCTGGCATCTCACTCTCTTTGAATCTTCTTTATCATGCTAGGATTAGCAGGAAAAAGCAAAAAATTTCAGAATTGCACCTTGCAATGTGGAGATATTACTGTTTGTGCATTTACAATATTCATTGATTTTTGCCATTGAAAAACGTCCAGAAATGTTTGAAGCTACTGACTGAATGAAAGGAGCTGGCATCTCACTCTCTTTGAATCTTCTTTATCATGCTAGGATTAGCAGGAAAAAGCAAAAAATTTCAGAATTGCACCTTGCAATGTGGAGATATTACTGTTTGTGCATTTACAATATTCATTGATTTTTGCCATTGAAAAACGTCCAGAAATGTTTGAAGCTACTGACAATGAAAGGAGCTGGCATCTCACTCTCTTTGAATCTTCTTTATCATGCTAGGATTAGCAGGAAAAAGCAAAAAATTTCAGAATTGCACCTTGCAATGTGGAGATATTACTGTTTGTGCATTTACAATATTCATTGATTTTTGCCATTGAAAAACGTCCAGAAATGTTTGAAGCTACTGACTGAATGAAAGGAGCTGGCATCTCACTCTCTTTGAATCTTCTTTATCATGCTAGGATTAGCAGGAAAAAGCAAAAAAATTCAGAATTGCACCTTGCAATGTGGAGATATTACTGTTTGTGCATTTACAATATTCATTGATTTTTGCCATTGAAAAACATCATGTTATTCATATACCAGAAATGTTTGAAGCTACTGACTGAATGAAAGGAGCTGGCATCTCACGCTCTTTGAATCTTCTTTATCATGCTAGGATTAACAGGAAAAAGCAAAAAATTTCAGAATTGCACCTTGCAATGTGGAGATATTACTGTTTGTGCATTTACAATATTCATTGATTTTTGCCATTGAAAAACATGTTTTTCATATACCAGAAATGTTTGAAGCTACTGACTGAATGAAAAGAGCTGGCATCTCACTCTCTTTGAATCTTCTTTATCATGCTAGGATTAGCAGGAAAAAGCAAAAAATTTCAGAATTGCACCTTGCAATGTGGAGATATTACTGTTTGTGCATTTACAATATTCATTGATTTTTGCCATTGAAAAACATCATGTTATTCATATACCAGAAATGTTTGAAGCTACTGACTGAATGAAAGGAGCTGGCATCTCACGCTCTTTGAATCTTCTTTATCATGCTAGGATTAACAGGAAAAAGCAAAAAATTTCAGAATTGCACCTTGCAATGTGGAGATATTACTGTTTGTGCATTACAATATTCATTGATTTTTGCCATTGAAAAACATGTTTTTCATATACCAGAAATGTTTGAAGCTACTGACTGAATGAAAAGAGCTGGCATCTCACTCTCTTTGAATCTTCTTTATCATGCTAGGATTAGCAGGAAAAAGCAAAAAATTTCAGAATTGCACCTTGCAATGTGGAGATATTACTGTTTGTGCATTTACAATATTCATTGATTTTTGCCATTGAAAAACGTCCAGAAATGTTTGAAGCTACTGACTGAATGAAAGGAGCTGGCATCTCACTCTCTTTGAATCTTCTTTATCATGCTAGGATTAGCAGGAAAAAGCAAAAAATTTCAGAATTGCACCTTGCAATGTGGAGATATTACTGTTTGTGCATTTACAATATTCATTGATTTTTGCCATTGAAAAACATGTTTTTCATATACCAGAAATGTTTGAAGCTACTGACTGAATGAAAGGAGCTGGCATCTCACTCTCTTTGAATCTTCTTTATCATGCTAGGATTAGCAGGAAAAAGCAAAAAATTTCAGAATTGCACCTTGCAATGTGGAGATATTACTGTTTGTGCATTTACAATATTCATTGATTTTTGCCATTGAAAAACGTCCAGAAATGTTTGAAGCTACTGACTGAATGAAAGGAGCTGGCATCTCACTCTCTTTGAATCTTCTTTATCATGCTAGGATTAGCAGGAAAAAGCAAAAAATTTCAGAATTGCACCTTGCAATGTGGAGATATTACTGTTTGTGCATTTACAATATTCATTGATTTTTGCCATTGAAAAACATGTTTTTCATATACCAGAAATGTTTGAAGCTACTGACTGAATGAAAGGAGCTGGCATCTCACTCTCTTTGAATCTTCTTTATCATGCTAGGATTAGCAGGAAAAAGCAAAAAATTTCAGAATTGCACCTTGCAATGTGGAGATATTACTGTTTGTGCATTTACAATATTCATTGATTTTTGCCATTGAAAAACATGTTTTTCATATACCAGAAATGTTTGAAGCTACTGACTGAATGAAAGGAGCTGGCATCTCACTCTCTTTGAATCTTCTTTATCATGCTAGGATTAGCAGGAAAAAGCAAAAAATTTCAGAATTGCACCTTGCAATGTGGAGATATTACTGTTTGTGCATTTACAATATTCATTGATTTTTGCCATTGAAAAACATGTTTTTCATATACCAGAAATGTTTGAAGCTACTGACTGAATGAAAGGAGCTGGCATCTCACTCTCTTTGAATCTTCTTTATCATGCTAGGATTAACAGGAAAAAGCAAAAAAATTCAGAATTGCACCTTGCAATGTGGAGATATTACTGTTTGTGCATTTACAATATTCATTGATTTTTGCCATTGAAAAACGTCCAGAAATGTTTGAAGCTACTGACTGAATGAAAGGAGCTGGCATCTCACTCTCTTTGAATCTTCTTTATCATGCTAGGATTAGCAGGAAAAAGCAAAAAATTTCAGAATTGCACCTTGCAATGTGGAGATATTACTGTTTGTGCATTTACAATATTCATTGATTTTTGCCATTGAAAAACATGTTTTTCATATACCAGAAATGTTTGAAGCTACTGACTGAATGAAAGGAGCTGGCATCTCACTCTCTTTGAATCTTCTTTATCATGCTAGGATTAGCAGGAAAAAGCAAAAAATTTCAGAATTGCACATTGCAATGTGGAGATATTACTGTTTGTGCATTTACAATATTCATTGATTTTTGCCATTGAAAAACATGTTTTTCATATACCAGAAATGTTTGAAGCTACTGACTGAATGAAAGGAGCTGGCATCTCACTCTCTTTGAATCTTCTTTATCATGCTAGGATTAGCAGGAAAAAGCAAAAAATTTCAGAATTGCACCTTGCAATGTGGAGATATTACTGTTTGTGCATTTACAATATTCATTGATTTTTGCCATTGAAAAACATCATGTTATTCATATACCAGAAATGTTTGAAGCTACTGACTGAATGAAAGGAGCTGGCATCTCACGCTCTTTGAATCTTCTTTATCATGCTAGGATTAACAGGAAAAAGCAAAAAATTTCAGAATTGCACCTTGCAATGTGGAGATATTACTGTTTGTGCATTTACAATATTCATTGATTTTTGCCATTGAAAAACATGTTTTTCATATACCAGAAATGTTTGAAGCTACTGACTGAATGAAAAGAGCTGGCATCTCACTCTCTTTGAATCTTCTTTATCATGCTAGGATTAGCAGGAAAAAGCAAAAAAATTCAGAATTGCACCTTGCAATGTGGAGATATTACTGTTTGTGCATTTACAATATTCATTGATTTTTGCCATTGAAAAACATGTTTTTCATATACCAGAAATGTTTGAAGCTACTGACTGAATGAAAGGAGCTGGCATCTCACTCTCTTTGAATCTTCTTTATCATGCTAGGATTAGCAGGAAAAAGCAAAAAATTTCAGAATTGCACCTTGCAATGTGGAGATATTACTGTTTGTGCATTTACAATATTCATTGATTTTTGCCATTGAAAAACATGTTTTTCATATACCAGAAATGTTTGAAGCTACTGACTGAATGAAAGGAGCTGGCATCTCACTCTCTTTGAATCTTCTTTATCATGCTAGGATTAGCAGGAAAAAGCAAAAAATTTCAGAATTGCACCTTGCAATGTGGAGATATTACTGTTTGTGCATTTACAATATTCATTGATTTTTGCCATTGAAAAACATGTTTTTCATATACCAGAAATGTTTGAAGCTACTGACTGAATGAAAGGAGCTGGCATCTCACTCTCTTTGAATCTTCTTTATCATGCTAGGATTAGCAGGAAAAAGCAAAAAATTTCAGAATTGCACCTTGCAATGTGGAGATATTACTGTTTGTGCATTTACAATATTCATTGATTTTTGCCATTGAAAAACATGTTTTTCATATACCAGAAATGTTTGAAGCTACTGACTGAATGAAAAGAGCTGGCATCTCACTCTCTTTGAATCTTCTTTATCATGCTAGGATTAGCAGGAAAAAGCAAAAAATTTCAGAATTGCACCTTGCAATGTGGAGATATTACTGTTTGTGCATTTACAATATTCATTGATTTTTGCCATTGAAAAACATCATGTTATTCATATACCAGAAATGTTTGAAGCTACTGACTGAATGAAAGGAGCTGGCATCTCACGCTCTTTGAATCTTCTTTATCATGCTAGGATTAACAGGAAAAAGCAAAAAATTTCAGAATTGCACCTTGCAATGTGGAGATATTACTGTTTGTGCATTTACAATATTCATTGATTTTTGCCATTGAAAAACATGTTTTTCATATACCAGAAATGTTTGAAGCTACTGACTGAATGAAAAGAGCTGGCATCTCACTCTCTTTGAATCTTCTTTATCATGCTAGGATTAGCAGGAAAAAGCAAAAAATTTCAGAATTGCACCTTGCAATGTGGAGATATTACTGTTTGTGCATTTACAATATTCATTGATTTTTGCCATTGAAAAACATGTTTTTCATATACCAGAAATGTTTGAAGCTACTGACTGAATGAAAGGAGCTGGCATCTCACTCTCTTTGAATCTTCTTTATCATGCTAGGATTAGCAGGAAAAAGCAAAAAATTTCAGAATTGCACCTTGCAATGTGGAGATATTACTGTTTGTGCATTTACAATATTCATTGATTTTTGCCATTGAAAAACATGTTTTTCATATACCAGAAATGTTTGAAGCTACTGACTGAATGAAAGGAGCTGGCATCTCACTCTCTTTGAATCTTCTTTATCATGCTAGGATTAGCAGGAAAAAGCAAAAAATTTCAGAATTGCACCTTGCAATGTGGAGATATTACTGTTTGTGCATTTACAATATTCATTGATTTTTGCCATTGAAAAACGTTCCAGAAATGTTTGAAGCTACTGACTGAATGAAAGGAGCTGGCATCTCACTCTCTTTGAATCTTCTTTATCATGCTAGGATTAGCAGGAAAAAGCAAAAAATTTCAGAATTGCACCTTGCAATGTGGAGATATTACTGTTTGTGCATTTACAATATTCATTGATTTTTGCCATTGAAAAACATGTTTTTCATATACCAGAAATGTTTGAAGCTACTGACTGAATGAAAGGAGCTGGCATCTCACTCTCTTTGAATCTTCTTTATCATGCTAGGATTAGCAGGAAAAAGCAAAAAATTTCAGAATTGCACCTTGCAATGTGGAGATATTACTGTTTGTGCATTTACAATATTCATTGATTTTTGCCATTGAAAAACATGTTTTTCATATACCAGAAATGTTTGAAGCTACTGACTGAATGAAAGGAGCTGGCATCTCACTCTCTTTGAATCTTCTTTATCATGCTAGGATTAGCAGGAAAAAGCAAAAAATTTCAGAATTGCACCTTGCAATGTGGAGATATTACTGTTTGTGCATTTACAATATTCATTGATTTTTGCCATTGAAAAACATGTTTTTCATATACCAGAAATGTTTGAAGCTACTGACTGAATGAAAGGAGCTGGCATCTCACTCTCTTTGAATCTTCTTTATCATGCTAGGATTAACAGGAAAAAGCAAAAAATTTCAGAATTGCACCTTGCAATGTGGAGATATTACTGTTTGTGCATTTACAATATTCATTGATTTTTGCCATTGAAAAACGTCCAGAAATGTTTGAAGCTACTGACTGAATGAAAGGAGCTGGCATCTCACTCTCTTTGAATCTTCTTTATCATGCTAGGATTAGCAGGAAAAAGCAAAAAATTTCAGAATTGCACCTTGCAATGTGGAGATATTACTGTTTGTGCATTTACAATATTCATTGATTTTTGCCATTGAAAAACATGTTTTTCATATACCAGAAATGTTTGAAGCTACTGACTGAATGAAAGGAGCTGGCATCTCACTCTCTTTGAATCTTCTTTATCATGCTAGGATTAGCAGGAAAAAGCAAAAAATTTCAGAATTGCACCTTGCAATGTGGAGATATTACTGTTTGTGCATTTACAATATTCATTGATTTTTGCCATTGAAAAACATCATGTTATTCATATACCAGAAATGTTTGAAGCTACTGACTGAATGAAAGGAGCTGGCATCTCACGCTCTTTGAATCTTCTTTATCATGCTAGGATTAACAGGAAAAAGCAAAAAATTTCAGAATTGCACCTTGCAATGTGGAGATATTACTGTTTGTGCATTTACAATATTCATTGATTTTTGCCATTGAAAAACATGTTTTTCATATACCAGAAATGTTTGAAGCTACTGACTGAATGAAAAGAGCTGGCATCTCACTCTCTTTGAATCTTCTTTATCATGCTAGGATTAGCAGGAAAAAGCAAAAAAATTCAGAATTGCACCTTGCAATGTGG
Organism: Phyllobates terribilis; assembly: GCF_046119375.1. Taxonomy (NCBI): domain Eukaryota; kingdom Metazoa; phylum Chordata; class Amphibia; order Anura; family Dendrobatidae; genus Phyllobates; species Phyllobates terribilis. The sequence goes on from NW_027368155.1 coordinate 48,022, forward strand.
AGATATTACTGTTTGTGCATTTACAATATTCATTGATTTTTGCCATTGAAAAACATGTTTTTCATATACCAGAAATGTTTGAAGCTACTGACTGAATGAAAGGAGCTGGCATCTCACTCTCTTTGAATCTTCTTTATCATGCTAGGATTAGCAGGAAAAAGCAAAAAATTTCAGAATTGCACCTTGCAATGTGGAGATATTACTGTTTGTGCATTTACAATATTCATTGATTTTTGCCATTGAAAAACATGTTTTTCATATACCAGAAATGTTTGAAGCTACTGACTGAATGAAAGGAGCTGGCATCTCACTCTCTTTGAATCTTCTTTATCATGCTAGGATTAGCAGGAAAAAGCAAAAAATTTCAGAATTGCACCTTGCAATGTGGAGATATTACTGTTTGTGCATTTACAATATTCATTGATTTTTGCCATTGAAAAACATGTTTTTCATATACCAGAAATGTTTGAAGCTACTGACTGAATGAAAGGAGCTGGCATCTCACTCTCTTTGAATCTTCTTTATCATGCTAGGATTAGCAGGAAAAAGCAAAAAATTTCAGAATTGCACCTTGCAATGTGGAGATATTACTGTTTGTGCATTTACAATATTCATTGATTTTTGCCATTGAAAAACATGTTTTTCATATACCAGAAATGTTTGAAGCTACTGACTGAATGAAAGGAGCTGGCATCTCACTCTCTTTGAATCTTCTTTATCATGCTAGGATTAGCAGGAAAAAGCAAAAAATTTCAGAATTGCACCTTGCAATGTGGAGATATTACTGTTTGTGCATTTACAATATTCATTGATTTTTGCCATTGAAAAACATGTTTTTCATATACCAGAAATGTTTGAAGCTACTGACTGAATGAAAGGAGCTGGCATCTCACTCTCTTTGAATCTTCTTTATCATGCTAGGATTAACAGGAAAAAGCAAAAAATTTCAGAATTGCACCTTGCAATGTGGAGATATTACTGTTTGTGCATTTACAATATTCATTGATTTTTGCCATTGAAAAACGTCCAGAAATGTTTGAAGCTACTGACTGAATGAAAGGAGCTGGCATCTCACTCTCTTTGAATCTTCTTTATCATGCTAGGATTAGCAGGAAAAAGCAAAAAATTTCAGAATTGCACCTTGCAATGTGGAGATATTACTGTTTGTGCATTTACAATATTCATTGATTTTTGCCATTGAAAAACGTCCAGAAATGTTTGAAGCTACTGACTGAATGAAAGGAGCTGGCATCTCACTCTCTTTGAATCTTCTTTATCATGCTAGGATTAGCAGGAAAAAGCAAAAAATTTCAGAATTGCACCTTGCAATGTGGAGATATTACTGTTTGTGCATTTACAATATTCATTGATTTTTGCCATTGAAAAACATGTTTTTCATATACCAGAAATGTTTGAAGCTACTGACTGAATGAAAGGACCTGGCATCTCACTCTCTTTGAATCTTCTTTATCATGCTAGGATTAGCAGGAAAAAGCAAAAAATTTCAGAATTGCACCTTGCAATGTGGAGATATTACTGTTTGTGCATTTACAATATTCATTGATTTTTGCCATTGAAAAACATGTTTTTCATATACCAGAAATGTTTGAAGCTACTGACTGAATGAAAGGAGCTGGCATCTCACTCTCTTTGAATCTTCTTTATCATGCTAGGATTAGCAGGAAAAAGCAAAAAATTTCAGAATTGCACCTTGCAATGTGGAGATATTACTGTTTGTGCATTTACAATATTCATTGATTTTTGCCATTGAAAACCACATGTTTTCATATACCAGAAATGTTTGAAGCTACTGACTGAATGAAAGGAGCTGGCATCTCACGCTCTTTGAATCTTCTTTATCATGCTAGGATTAACAGGAAAAAGCAAAAAATTTCAGAATTGCACCTTGCAATGTGGAGATATTACTGTTTGTGCATTTACAATATTCATTGATTTTTGCCATTGAAAAACATGTTTTTCATATACCAGAAATGTTTGAAGCTACTGACTGAATGAAAGGAGCTGGCATCTCACTCTCTTTGAATCTTCTTTATCATGCTAGGATTAGCAGGAAAAAGCAAAAAATTTCAGAATTGCACCTTGCAATGTGGAGATATTACTGTTTGTGCATTTACAATATTCATTGATTTTTGCCATTGAAAAACATGTTTTTCATATACCAGAAATGTTTGAAGCTACTGACTGAATGAAAGGAGCTGGCATCTCACTCTCTTTGAATCTTCTTTATCATGCTAGGATTAGCAGGAAAAAGCAAAAAATTTCAGAATTGCACCTTGCAATGTGGAGATATTACTGTTTGTGCATTTACAATATTCATTGATTTTTGCCATTGAAAAACGTCCAGAAATGTTTGAAGCTACTGACTGAATGCAAGGAGCTGGCATCTCACTCTCTTTGAATCTTCTTTATCATGCTAGGATTAGCAGGAAAAAGCAAAAAATTTCAGAATTGCACCTTGCAATGTGGAGATATTACTGTTTGTGCATTTACAATATTCATTGATTTTTGCCATTGAAAAACATGTTTTTCATATACCAGAAATGTTTGAAGCTACTGACTGAATGAAAGGAGCTGGCATCTCACTCTCTTTGAATCTTCTTTATCATGCTAGGATTAGCAGGAAAAAGCAAAAAATTTCAGAATTGCACCTTGCAATGTGGAGATATTACTGTTTGTGCATTTACAATATTCATTGATTTTTGCCATTGAAAAATATGTTTTTCATATACCAGAAATGTTTGAAGCTACTGACTGAATGAAAGGAGCTGGCATCTCACTCTCTTTGAATCTTCTTTATCATGCTAGGATTAGCAGGAAAAGCAAAAAATTTCAGAATTGCACCTTGCAATGTGGAGATATTACTGTTTGTGCATTTACAATATTCATTGATTTTTGCCATTGAAAAACATGTTTTTCATATACCAGAAATGTTTGAAGCTACTGACTGAATGAAAGGAGCTGGCATCTCACTCTCTTTGAATCTTCTTTATCATGCTAGGATTAACAGGAAAAAGCAAAAAATTTCAGAATTGCACCTTGCAATGTGGAGATATTCCTGTTTGTGCATTTACAATATTCATTGATTTTTGCCATTGAAAAACGTCCAGAAATGTTTGAAGCTACTGACTGAATGAAAGGAGCTGGCATCTCACTCTCTTTGAATCTTCTTTATCATGCTAGGATTAGCAGGAAAAAGCAAAAAATTTCAGAATTGCACCTTGCAATGTGGAGATATTACTGTTTGTGCATTTACAATATTCATTGATTTTTGCCATTGAAAAACATGTTTTTCATATACCAGAAATGTTTGAAGCTACTGACTGAATGAAAGGAGCTGGCATCTCACTCTCTTTGAATCTTCTTTATCATGCTAGGATTAGCAGGAAAAAGCAAAAAATTTCAGAATTGCACATTGCAATGTGGAGATATTACTGTTTGTGCATTTACAATATTCATTGATTTTTGCCATTGAAAAACATGTTTTTCATATACCAGAATGTTTGAAGCTACTGACTGAATGAAAGGAGCTGGCATCTCACTCTCTTTGAATCTTCTTTATCATGCTAGGATTAGCAGGAAAAAGCAAAAAATTTCAGAATTGCACCTTGCAATGTGGAGATATTACTGTTTGTGCATTTACAATATTCATTGATTTTTGCCATTGAAAAACATGTTTTTCATATACCAGAATGTTTGAAGCTACTGACTGAATGAAAGGAGCTGGCATCTCACTCTCTTTGAATCTTCTTTATCATGCTAGGATTAGCAGGAAAAAGCAAAAAATTTCAGAATTGCACCTTGCAATGTGGAGATATTACTGTTTGTGCATTTACAATATTCATTGATTTTTGCCATTGAAA